>NW_026067922.1:14580178-14776046 GCF_014885135.2 Alexandromys fortis
TGTGTGTGTGTGTGTGTGAGTGTGTTGTATACATGTGTGTGCATGTAGGTGGACATTCCCACCTTTGTGTGTGCATGCGGTGGCCAGAGGTTGACATCAGAATACTATTATTAATGGAATTCACCATTTCAGCTGGCTGACCGGTCAGTAAGCCCCTAGGGTCTTCCTGTCTCTACTTCATAGCCCCGGGGTTCATTACACGCTGCTGCCATGCCTGGCTTTTTATGTGAGTGCTAGGATCTAAGCTCAAGTCCTTTGCCAGCTGAGCCATGTCCTCACCCTTTCATTTGCTAAAATCTCTTCTGCCTTGGTGACTCCCATGGAGCGTGTGATATGGTCTGAAGAAGGCAGACTAAAGCGGGGTTCCGTGGGGAGAGTTGCATGGGACCGAGATGACCACGGTAAACCTGTAAGCACGCTCCCCTGCTGAACTCATTCTTTTAATTCTAGTGTAATAAAGCCCCCATTACCGTAGATAAGTTAAGAGGACACATTTGTGAATCGTACACATTTTAAAGTGGGGGAGGGTCTGGTGTGTCTGGTGTAATACAGAGAAGGCCTTACAGAGGTTTTTGTAAGTATCCCTGCATGCTCACGTGTTGAGTGCCTGCCTTCTGGGTAATAGACTGTGGCCCTTTAAGGCCTTGAAGTCTGGCTGGAGGGAGGAGGGCACTGCTGTTGAACCTGGCTGGCTCTCTGCTTCCTGGACCGGCCTGTGAGGAGCCGCTTCCAGGAATTCTTAGCACCATGAACTCTACGGTGCTCTCCACTGTCACAGACTGACACCTTGCAGAATAATGTTCAGAGACAAATTTCCTCTCCTACGATTCTGTCAGGCTGATGAGAAAAGTAGCCTGGACAACCTCCCTGTACATGAATGCTAAGTCCCCGAGGGCTTTAAAGGAAAAAAATAGTCTTCAAAATCACTTCCGGGAGAGGATATTTCTGTGGGTGAGGAGATGGTAAGTGGAGCTTGGTTAAGGAGTATAAGCCCTGGGTATTCAGTGTGCACACTCCCAAGTCCACAGGCTCCAGGAATTTCCTCTCCCTAAGATCCAAGTGCCAAAACACAGGTCTGAAGCCACAGAGTCCTAGAGAATCTTCTCGCTTCACCACGTCAGGCCACTCACGCTCAGACCATCAAATTCTACTCAGTCTGCAGGGTACTGGGATACGTGGCTTTCCCTCTTGTCTCCAGGTGGGCTAGCAACAGATTATTGTACCAGTATCATAGTAATCACATTCTGCCACTGCTTGTGGCAAAAATATGAGATTGTCACAGATGAGAAGATGACCAAAGTATGCACCCGGAGGCTGACTTACTGAGTTTGTGAGAGCGAAGCCTCCTTGGTTCTCCTGGAGTCTGCTCCCTCGGGGCAGAGTCTCCATTTCACACGAAGGAATGGCCAGCAGACCATTCCTGCACACGCTCATTTCCTGTATGTGTGGGCACGCAGACAGTCTGCCTCAGTTCCTGCTGATTCTCTGATGGAGGAGGAAAGGAAAAGGGCAGCACTATTGGGCTGCCGGGGGTGCTATGCTTTACTGAGACAAACGCTTCTTACGGGGATGATGTCATTCCCCAGCATTTATAATTTTCCCATTTTAAGAAATTAAAGTTCAGGAACTTTCATTCGCCCAGAGCCGCAGATCAGGAAGTGGGGGAAGTGACATTTAAGCTCTAGGCTGTCTTTGTGACAGATCAGAACCATTTCCCGGTACTCTGAAGGGCTTTCCCATGCCCCGCTGGTGGCCGGGTTTTAGCGACGGATAATATTTAGGAAGCCTTTGCCATCTACACACACCGTGTATTCCGTGCCTTCTCAGTGATCCCAATGGGCGAAGAGTCCTCAGCTACTCTGCCGACTCAGTATTTAGCAGATGAGAAGGAGCCACGAGGACCTCGCTGGAGTGATGTCCCTTCTAAGAGAGCATGATAGAATTTGCAGTCAGCCACCACCATGCTGTATAGAATACCTCTTTCCAAAGAATACTTGGGAAATAATTCCTTCCAGTTTTGACTCAAGTCTTTTCAGTCTGCCCATAAGTCTCATCTCTGCTGATAAAGTAAAGCAATTATCCAGAGTGTTTTTGCCCCAGATTTTCAATAATTCAAGCATTCCCCTCCCTAATATGTTTCTGACGAGAACACATTTGCCATGTGGAAAATGAAGTACGAGTCTATTCTTTTAAAACACGGGCAGCCGTGAACAAACCCTACCTCCTCTTTTCCTGTACTCATCTGTGCAAGACCTGGGGGCAGCGAGGTTGTCTTTATAGAACCCGTTTGTAAACCTTGTCTCCCATCCCTGCTGGCAGTCCTTCCAATTTCCACGAACCTTCCTTCTTTCTCTCCATCATCCCTCCTGTCAGAGAGCCACAGTACTGATTGCTTGGGAGCCTCGCGTGGAAGGATCCTCATGGTGTGTAATTTACAGGCAGAGGCACTGTGAATGGCTCGCTGATTTAATTAAAGGATGCAGAAGCAGGTGTGTGGCTGACAGCTGATGGACGCCTTTGCCGTGGACCCTTGCTTGGTCTCCTGGGCTCATAGGCACAAGTCTCAGGTGGGGACTCTGATGTGACCACAGTCAACAGTCTGCTCAGACTGCCTGGGTTAGTAAGGAGGTAATCTGGATGAAGACTTGTGCCCATACAGCACAATCCCCGTCCTTCTTTCCTTACTCTTTCCCTCCCTACTCTTTTCAGTCTTTTAAGACCACTCCTTGGTGGGAATACTGGGGTGGGGAGGAGGGGTGGGGAACCTTTTCTTTCCCTGGATGTGTTCTCGGTAGGCAGTTTCTAAACTAGCGGCCCCGTTGCTCGTCTAAGGAGGGTGTGAGAACCCACGTAACCTTCCAAGCAGAGTGATGGACCATTTGGTATGGGAAATGCATTTCTAGAGACCTAACAAGCGATGCTCAGGACATCTGGTCCAGCAAGTCAGATGCAAGGGTGTAATTTCTTTCTGTCTCTGCTTGCCCTCCGCCTGGGTGGGTCTACACAACGGAGACAATAATTTCAGGTAGTGGAAATAGAAGGAAATGCCAATCTCACTCCATTCTGGAAACCATAGAAGAGTCTCTCACCAGCCACACCATTTTCTAGCCTCGCCAGTCTGTGCATCTGATTAGGACCACACTGGAACCCAGGGCTGCAGACAGTTCTCTATCATGTTTGGTCGGCAATCTCAACTAAGGGACGTCTTAGTGGTGACTCAATGTCACCTACAAATCAATGGTTATGGAAATGGACCCCGTGGCTCATGGGTCAAAGTGTCATGAGCCAAGGATAAGCACCGGAATGAATCAGTAGAAGGACTTTCCAGTAATGTTGTGATGTTGTCCTAGTTCCCATTGCGATCTCACTGGCAGAATTCATGGAGCATCCTTCTCTGTTTGCCTTTCTTCTGTCGCCAACTTAAACTGGGGAAAGGAGGGTGTGAACTCTCCCCTTTGCTCAGGGACAGCATCTGTCGAAGCTGCCTTGTCGTTTCAATAATGCTCAAAAGGTTTCTCCCCAAGTAGAAATGTATAATCCAATAGGAAAATGAAACAAACACCTAATGTTTGTCACCTACTACACAGGGAGCTAAGACCCTCTGGGTATTGCCATGTGTGTATATGCTTGTGTGTGTGTGTGTGTGTGTGTGTGTGTGTATTTAATATGTTTAAAAGATTTACTTGTATTTTATGTGTTTGGGTGTTTTGCTTGCTTGCATACATACATGTGCGCTGTGTTTGTGCCTAGTTCTGTGGAGCATAGAAGAGGGCTTAGAATCCTCTGTAACTGGAATTATGTACAGCTGCGAGCCACTATGTGGGCGCTGGGAGACAAAAGGATTCTCCGCAAGAATAGCAAGTCTTCTCTACCACTGAGCTTTTTTCTTTTTCTAGAATGGCGACCCTACTTTTTGAGTTAAGCTGTCTTTTGGAGAGTCTTTTGTCTTTTGCCTAGAGCTCACTCTTTGGCTAGGCCAATTGGCTAGAGAGCACGGGGGAGGGTCTCCCCATCTCTGCTCTCCCAGCACTTGGATGAAAGACACATGACACCATGCTTGGATTTTATGTGTGGGTGCTTGAGATGATCTCAGGCCCTCCCGGGCCTGCAGCAGACACATTACCTGCTCAGCCATCTTCCAAACCTCTGAGGTTTAAATTCAAATTTGACAGTTGGCAGTTTTATTTGCCTGCCTAACTCCATAGTCTGTTCTGAAACATCATGCTCAAATATATCAGTGATTAACAGTATTATGATTGTCCTTTTAAAGGGTTAAGAGTCATCCTCACTGTGATCAGCCGTCAGACCTCCTGCGTTTCTCAGGACAGGAAGGACCATAGCCATGCAAGCTTCCTACAGGAGAGTCACATCCCATGTTGCTTCCACTGTTAAAAATGGAAGCAAAGCCCTCCTGGTCTCTCCTCCCCCTGTTTAATTATCCTGGCTGAATATAAATGTGTTGTCGGAGTACACAATCTCTGGGCTCATATTTCTCAGCTTGGTCCTTCCGGTAGGCATTTTTCTGCCCCTAAGTAACTCTTGCACACTTCAGTGCTTCAGAAATAGCCTTCTCCAAGCTAATGACATAAAAATAGGGAGTAATGCATACTCAATTGTACATAATAGGGCTGTAATTCTACGTGGGATGCCTGAGCGCTCTGCTAATGCCATGAGAAGCTCAATGTGGAACTCCACACAGGGAGAGATGAGCTGCCTTCCTGCAGGATGAAGCAAGCAAAAGACCCCCTAGGGAAAGATGCAGGAGGGGAAACAGAGGCCACTGGAGGACTGACTGCTCCTTTAGGATGTCCTGCTCCTAATGTAGTCTTTCCTTACTGTTACTGTCTCCTCCTTTTAAAAGATAAGACTCCAGACCCAGGGAGATGGCTGAGTCATCCCCAGAGCCTGCTAGAGAAGTGTGAGGACTTGAACTGGGAGCTGTGGTATGCGCCTGCTATCCAGGAGCTGGGGAGGCAGAGACAGAAGAAAGTGTTCATCCTTCAGCAGGATAGCCCCTCTCTGCTGTGGAATAATCCCTCTGTACACTGTGAATTTGTATTACACCCACTGGTTAATAAAGCACTGACTGGCATTAGGTGGACAGGAAGAGGTTTGTGGGAAAGTCAGACTATGGGAATTCTGGGAAGAAGAAGGGCAAGTGTCAGACAGTCACCGGCAGATGCAAGGGAAGCAAGATGGGCATGCCACAACTGAGAAAAAGTATCAAGCCATGTGGCAAAACATAGACAAGAAATATGGGTTAATTTGAATATAAGAGTTAGCTAGTAACAAGCCTGAGTTATCGATTGAGCATTTACAATTAATAATAAGTCGCTGTGTTGGTTGTTTGGGAACTGGCGTCGGGACAGAAAAGTCCACCAACACCTCTTAGTCAGCCTCCTGAACCCATATGTTCTAGTATCTCCCCAAGACTCTAAGGCCACTAACAAGGTGTTATTAGTGAAGGGTTGCATTCAGATGCCTGGCAGAAGGGTGGGAACTCAGGTGAAGATCCAGTAGTCTTCTCATCCACTGCTTCTATCAAGGCATGACAATGTCAACAGTCTTGTCTGTACTATACTGCAGCAAGGTAGAGCTGTACTGTAGCAGAGGTCCAGATGAACTAGCAAAGATGGCTGCTTTTCACCCAGAAGAGAATACCACTCTCATACAGGTGAGAAACATATAGTCCCTTGATGAGGAACTCAGTAGAAAGCAGCCACAAGATGTCTACGCTGGAAGGTAAGGTAGGATCTGGTCACAGGCACTCTCTATATTGTCTCCAATTTATAAAGTCTGCTCAACTCCAGGATCCATTGGTTCTTTTTTTTTTTTTTTTTTTTTTTTTGGGGCTGACGGGGGAGGGGGAGGGAAAGGGGAGGCGGTGGTGGGGAAGAGACAGAAATCTTTAATAAATAAATAAATAAACAAACAAACAAATAAATAAATAAATAAGAGATGCATTGGTTCTTATAAAAACCTGTGTGCTCTTTATATTTATGGTTGTGAGGGGGGAGGACCTTGGACTTTCCACAGGGCAGGGAACCCTGACTGCTCTTTGGATTGGAGAGGGAGGGGGAGAGGATTGGGGGGAGGGGGAGAAGAGTGGGGGGAGGGGGGGAAGGGTGGGGGGAGGGGGGGGGGAAGGGGAGGCTGGGAGGAGGTGGAAACTTTTTTTTTCCTTTTCTCAATAAAAAAAAAAAAACCTGTGTACTTTAGTAACAGCCCCTAAGGGCACAGAACCTCTACCAATACTTCTCAACTCGGGCTCCAAGAACATCTAGACGCCAGTAAGACTTTGGGAAAGTGTTCTGAGGAAGGTTAAATGACAGTCGAGTCCCGAGCTGGCAGGGGTTCAGACACGTGACTCTTCCCGTGTAAGGGGTTTGTTACTAGGACCAGTTCTTCCCCGCCACCCCCAGCCCCAGGCTCTAGATCTCATTCAGTTCCTGAAGTGATACGAATCTTTCCTTCTCTGGTCTATCGAAAGAGGTGATGGAGGAAGAGATTAGATAACAAGGTTCTCCAAGCCGTCCCCAGTGCAGCATGTGGTACGGTCAATATTCTTTTCTCGCTGGTTCTTAGAACTTTAGAGTCTGCACCCTGGGTTCCCACGGGAAGCACGGCCTTTGTCTTTCCCGCTCTTGCGGTTGTGTTGGGAGAGTCTGTGAGGACAGTTTCTTCCTTCTGTCATTTGCTAACATTTCAAGCTGTGCCGACCAGTCCCCTGGGTGGAAATTTGAGCAGTGGAGCAGAGTAAGATGCGTGTGGGGGAGCGCTGCCGGAGCCCACCTGTGAGGGAGAGAGCTCTTATGCCAGCTTATTCTTCTGCATTACTACCTGTGTGACTTCGACGGGGTGATTCAAGCCACTTTTCCCATATGCAAAATGAAAATGTAAAAATATCGACTGCAGTGAATTGCAGTGTGGATCTTAGAACAAGGAAAAGACTGAGCCAGGAGCTACAGGGCTGCTGAGCCGATGGCCTCCCATCTCCCGCCCTTTATCTCGTGACTGTTTCCTGGGCTGCCCCGCCCCCTTGCTTACTGTCTGTTTGTGGTTTGTTTCACGTAGTTGAGGACTAGCAACAGCGAACACTTAACACTTCATTCTTTTTTTGTTTGGTTTTGTTTGTTTATCAAGACAGGGTTTCTCTGTAGCTTTAGAACCTATCCTGGAACTAGCTCTTGTAGACCAGGCTCACTTCGAACTCACAGAGATCCGCCTGCCTCTGCCTCCCCAGTGCCGGGATTAAAGGAGTTTGCCACCACTGTCTTTATTCTTATACGACTCGACTGTTCTTAAGTTGATGTGCTCTTTCCTTGAATGTGTTATTTAACAAGGCCTCTCTCTTTTGTTCACTTAACTTGGTTCACTTAGCTATTCATTCAAAAAGATAGTTTATGACCTAGAACCTCTCTGTGTCTGCCCCTCCTTGTTCATAATTTATGGGGCGACATCTCCTGATGTGTCCATGTGGCGACTTTTCACTTTGTGTCTTGAGATGTGCCCGTGTATGCATACGGAGGCCAGAGGACAACCTTGGGTGTCGTTTCTCGGTTGTCATTGCCTATGTATTTTTAGAAGGATCTTCCACTGGGACGTGCAGTTTGCCAGTTAGGCTGGATGGACTGGTCAGGGACTCCCATGTCTCTCTTCTCTACATTACTGGGATTAAAAGTAGGCACCACAGCCATTTTACATGGGTTCTGGGAATCAAATTCAGTATCTCACACTTGCTTGGCAAGCACTTCACTGGCTGAGATGTTTTCCTAACTGGGGACTTTTCTTCTGCTCACTTGGATGAGGGAAATGCTCGAAGCCTGGCAGTGAGTGATCCCTCAAGGTTACAGAGTCAGAGAGGCTGGCCAGGAAGACTTTTGACTCAGTGACCCTTCCTTTTCTTCAGACTTGCTAAATCTAGGGCCTGGTGGATCAGGAGAACATAGCAGCTAAGTGTTCACTAAAAGCTCCTGCCCCCCAAGGAGTTCTCTTTTCATTATAACAATTTACAGTGGGATCATCTCTATAAATAATCAACGACCACCAAGTGATGTTTGTGAAATGCACAACCCCATGGTGATTCCTTTTTTTATAGTGAAGAAAATGCCACAGATTGTTTTATTTTCTTTTCTAAATGAAAAGCGTGGGTTGGGCTCTTATGGAGTGTATAAAATTAGGCTCACAGGAAAATGGACTTCCATTTGAAAAAAAAAATCTGACCCCTAGAATGCAGTAGCTCATGGGGAGTTAATGGGAAGTAGGCTGAACCATTGGCCCAGGAGGCTAACTTAAGGAGCTTTTAAAACAGGTCTGGGTGGGGTGGAGGGGAGTGTGTGTATTTGTTTTGGGTACATGTTGGAACTATCTGCTGTCAATCAAGGAACAATCTTGGACCCAAAGACAAGAAAGCAAACTTTGGGATGTGGACACACATTATAAGAGATAATAAGCAAAGGAGCGATCCCCGACTCAGTCTTCAGGATGCTGAAGATGCTGCTACCCACAGGGGTTGCTCCTTAAGTCAGACATATTCATCCTTCCCAGTGAAGGGCATCGGGAGGGTCAAGGAGACCTGAGGCCCATGGGGTCTGATATCCTCATCAAGCACTTTCCCTGGCTGAGACCACCTGGGCTGTGACTCTTCAGTAGTAAGGGTACCCATAGGTCATGCAGAGAACTTTCAGTTCTGTTAACTGCCTTTGTTTTGCTCGTGTTCCTGTAAGAAGCCTCGATAGATCCATTGGTTCACTAAGATGAACTTTCTTTACTCGGCTGCTGTCTGAGGTGAATGTTTCTTCACATCTCCTCAGAGAAAAGTCACAGAACATGGTCTTTCTTGAAAACAGTTTACACAGAGGTATCTTGGAATTTGACAGTGGTCCCTAAATACAAACTGTGGGTGATCTGGCTGGATATATGGGAAGCAGACTCTATGCGTGACACCAGTCAGAAAAAGTTCGAGAGGGTCCCAGGACAAATTGCTTTCTCTCTGGGAATCTCTAGAAGTGTGCTGCTAATAACTGTCACCAAATTTACCTCTTTAGGGAGCTGGGAGCATCTCCTAGGATATACCCAACTCCTGGTCTGCTACACCAGAGAGAGGGGCTAGCATGGCGCCACAACCATTATCTCCCCTTCCCATATGAACTCTCGATGCACACAGAGAAGACACAAGGAGACGGAGATACCAGTGAGATCCTGTGTGTCTCATCTCAGTCTGCCCTCCTGAGCAGCCCAGGTGATGGTCATGTGCTAGGTACACATGTAGGAACTTAGCTATACCTGTAGCCCTACCATTCATGAGTCATGTTCTGTACTCTTGACTGGCTACAGGCAAGATTCAGGCCAAGTTCTACATGTACATTTGAGACTGGTTTACTGAGGGAGGTGAGCAGGACAGCATGGTGCCTGTGGCCCTGGTTCCTCTAGGATCCCACTTCAAAGGAAGCAGTGCTGGGCCCAGGACTCTGTTGGATGTGTGTTTACTGTGTGTACGTACACTCTGTGTATTGCATATGTTTGGTATAGGTGTACGTGATGTGTGTGTTCTGTGTTCAACTAAGTGTATGTATTCTGTGTTTGTTACTTGTGTATGTGTACTATATGCATCTGTACGCTGTGTGTCTTAATATTATGTATGTGTGCGTATTGCTTATCCATGCATATTTTGTGGCTATATGTATGTACATGTGTATATTGTACATTTGTGTTTGTATATGTGTGCACGATGCCCCAGTATGTGTCCTCCAACAACCTCCCGTTCTCAGTTCTAAAAGTGATTATTAAAGTAGCTGTATCAGAGTGAGTCAATGAGCTTGAATCTTCCTTTAAGCCATCATCAGAGGAGGGAGGCAATGTGTGTGCACATGCAGGTGACGGAATGTAGTCTTGCCTGTCATGGGTGTGCCTTCTCTGCACCTTATCACGGTTCGTACATTGCTGTGCAGGAGCTTCTGCGTTGTTCTAGTCTGTCAGTGTGTGAAGAACTGGAAACTAAGAGTCAGCCTAACCTCTCCAAGTGCCCCCGGCCAGTGCCTGCTGCCATGCAAGGTGATGCCAGACTGGCCAGCAGCCAGGCAAAACATCTGCTTCAGGGGAGGGGAAACTCGGATGCTCGGGAGTCCTCCAGGGCAGGTCCTGGAAGCAGCTGTTTCTGGGTGTTGCTGCCTCCTTGCCTCCCTTTTAGCAACCAGGGGGCGTCTGCCTCCAGCTAAAGCTACCACTGATGGGGGCCACCCAACTAGCGCTGGCAACAGGAACCAACACCAGGACTGCTGTCTGCGAAGCCACCGGATGACTGCCTCCTGATAGTCATTCCACTCCTGGGTGATGATGGGTAACCGTGCCCAGCCAAGTACCAACTGCTCACAGCCAGGAGGAGGTTGGAAGGGTAGTCCAGTGGCCTTTCATCTTGTTTGGATTATCTGGTGGATGGCTCTTACCTGATAGGAGGTGACAATTTGTGGCTTTCGTATGAATTCTTTCTTGGGAGCAAGAATAGGACAGACACCCTGCAGGAGAGCAGGGCCGAGTGTTGTCACAATAGCCACAAAAGTTGCCTGACCTTCTGTGGAGTCCTGGACAGCTCAGGCTGTCTGAATTCTGTGTCAAAATGAAGTCCCCAACATCTTGTTTGTGAACTGGTGGAAAGATGAATTGCAATGAAGCCTTCAAAAGCACCTGAGAGAGCAGGGGCAGAGTCTGCTTCCCTGGTGCGGAGCCGTCTTCCTCTCTGTCCTTCTGCTCTTGGTGTGGATGTCACTTTCTCTAATAATCCTTTCCTGGCTCCTTGTGTCTGCTTGAGGCCCTGGAAGACGCAAGAGATGCTTTGAGTTGCAAGTGATGGGAGAGGCAGGGAAGAGGAGGCTTGAAGTGTACAGTCAGTTCTTACGCGCCAGCACACCCACCATGAACACAGGACCCTCAGGGTTCATGGGGAAAATGGAGCCCAAATCACAATGGCCTGAAGCCTTCCCAGGCTCCTTAAAATAGCAGCCTAATAAAAAACAGCACACAGTGGCACATGCCAAGTGCTGAATGCGTAAGTGCTAAAGAAAACATGTCACTCAACCTGGAGAAAGGCCTGAGCTTCCCTTAAGGAAGGGGAGGGTTGAGAGTGAACAATGCTAAGGGGTGTGTGTGTGTGTTTGTGTGTGTGTGTCTGTGTTTCTGTGTATGCATTTGTGTCTCTGTGTGTGTCTGTGTGTATGTCTCTCTGTGTGTGTTTGTGTGTCTGTGCATGTGTGTCTGTGCATGTGTGTCTGTGTTTGTGTATGTGTCTATGTGTGTATGTCTGTGTCTCTGTGTATGTGTGTGTTTGTGTGGGTGTCTGTGTGTGTCTCTGTGTCTGTGTGTGAAGATAGTGCTGTGATTTGGATGCACGTGTTTTCTCAAAGCTCAACTCTTTGTGTGATGATATGAGGGAGTAGAACCTCAGGTGAGAAGATCACGTGGCTCTGCTCCCAGTCAAAGGACTAGTGGCCTGATAAGAGAGGACCCAGGGAACTTGTCCCCCACTGCTGCTGTGTAAGGGTACCTAGAATGCAGCATTTATAAAGGACAAAACTTCACCAGACATCCTTTCTGCTGCTGTCTCAAATTTGAATTTGCCATTCTCAAGAACTGTGAATAACAAACACTTAACATTCATAAGCTCTCCGGTTTAAAATATTTCTTTGATAAAGCAACATCAACGGGATGATCTGGAACAGGAGGACATCCTTGTAGCGCGCCTAGCCGCCCGCCATATCATTGAGACTTGGCTACGAGCCCATTGCCGCCTTTTGGTGTTAGTCTCTTGGTTGTAAACAACTTGTGCTCATGCTCCTAGGCTGGCCAGGCTTGGTTCAGTCCTACCAAACAAGCAGCGGCAATACTCACCCTAGTGTGGCGTGAGCCATATAGGCGGCGACACACGTCAGAGGCGAGCCTAGAAACTGTATATATTCCCCGGGTTGAGAGGGCTCGGGGTCTTCTGCCTTCATCTCTACATCAATCTTGTGTGCTCCAATAAAACATGTGCCAAGAAGAATCTTGTTGTTGGCATCTTCTCTGCTGGCGGAGTCGCGCGCCGCACATCCTAATGCAGGAAGGTGTCTCTGAACACAGTGCGGGAGACAGGAATGCTTCTGCATATGTTTGGATGTGTGTGTGTGTGTGTGTGTGTGTGTGTGTGTGTGTGTCTGTGCATGTGTACTCCTAACTGTGGATCATCACAGTCTCAGTGACAAGCTATACGTCCACTTACCATCTTCTAGAACTGAATTCACACACAGGCAAACTCCAAACTTGTATTCTAAAAGTTTTCCCAAAGATATTGACTTGGCTGAAATAAATGTGAAAGCCAGAATAGGCTTCCGTCAGAGCTTGTGACCCGCCCAGCAGGTCCTAAGTTATTCCAGGGTCTGAAGAGGCACTATCTGAAAGACATGAGAGAGAGAGAGAGACGGACGCCAAGCAGTATTCTTTTTGTCAAGGCATCCCGTTTATTGAAGCAAGCTTTACATCTTATATACTCCTCAGTGAGGAGCTCGGGCAGGGGGAACTGAGGAAGGGGGAAAAGGGGGAAGGAAAGGAGGGGCTCGGTAGCTAGGCAGCAAAGCTGGGCAGTTGCAAGGTCAGTGGCTAGAGCACTTGCTGTTAGTGATAAGTAGCAAACAAAGAAGACACTCTGAAGTGCTGTCTGAAGCTTGAATCTCCAAGGTCAGTATAATATGTCTCAGTTAACTTTAAGTTTTTCTTCCTCAAGATTTTCACCTCAAGGCCCTGTGAAATGTGAGAAAGGAGAAGCCTGAAATGGCTCCTGACAAGCTTGAACCTGCCTTGGACTCTGTCTCCCACTGGCATCAGACAGACAGCCCATTGGAGAGACGACTCTGGCTGCCCCTGGACAAGGCATCTGTGGTAGCTCCACAAGTCTCCCTGTGTCTTCTGTGTCCCAGAATAGCTTAATCTGTATTTGCTAAAGTGTATTTGTAGATTGCTTTATCTACTGTTAATTTTCCAGTCCTTCACAAAGGGCATGCCTCTGAGCAGTGCTGCAAAAACCATGACTTGATATTGATATGAAAATTACACACAAGGCAACAGAAAGGAACGAGCCCAGCATCTCCACAACCTGCTCCTGGCACAAGTGTTCTCTATCAGCCACAAGCCACTAAAAACCATGACTGTCAGAACAACCTGATCAGGTCCACTTTCAGTACCAACTACTGTCTTAGTTTGAGTTACTGTTCCTATGGTGAAACCCCATGACTAGAAGCAGGTTAGGGAGGAAAGGGTTTACTTAGCTTCTAATTATGCATCCATAGTTCATTTCTGAAGGAAGTCAGAGCAAGAACTTGAACAGGGCAGGAACCTGGAGGCAAGAGCTGATGCAGAGGCCATGGAGGGATGCTGCTTATTGGCTTGCTCAACCTGCTTTCTTATAGAACCCAGGACCACCAGCCCAGGGATGATCCAACCCACAATGGGCTTTGTCCTCTGGTGCCCAAATGTTTGACAAGAATTTCTACATAAAGCCTGAGAAACCTTAAGAAAAAAAAAAGAGAAGGATTCTAGGCAGACAAGAACAGAGTCAAGAACAGCTTCTTGGTAACCATCTTTTCTCCAGTAGGCTCTGTTTACTGGCAGCAAGCAGAGGCAGGACTCTTTTAAGACAGGCTTCCTGACTCAACATTAGCAACAAAAGCCACAGTTCTTTTAAGAGGCCCTACCACCAAACACTTAAATAGTGTTTATGAGTAGCCAGCAGCATGCTTTGGTGGTAACATGGACCTAGAAACTCTGCAGAGTTGTGGTAACAAACACGGCTCCTGCTAGTACCTCAGTCATGAAGCTAGACTCTCAGGAAGCCAAGGAGTGGGGCTGATGCAGCTTCTAAAGTCGAGATTTTAATCCTAGTCATGTCGCTTAGTAGATAAACTCAGTGGTCAGAAAAAGATGGAGATATACAGTAAAGACAGACTCAGATGAAAAAAAAAACCTCTAAATGTTTTGCAGTGTGTTTAAAAATATACATAGGCTTGGGAGAGAAAACAGATATAGAAAATCCGAAAGAAAGAAGGAAAGAAAGAAAGAAAGAGTAGTTGGGTGTGGTGCATGCCTTTAACCCTAGCACTTGAGAGGCAGAGGCAGGTGGATCTCTGTGAGGTCAAGGCCAGCCTGGTCTATAAAGTGAGTTACAGGACAACTAAAGATACAGGAAAAACCTTGTTTCAAAAAAAAATTAAAAATAAAAGTAAAAGAAAAAGAGTAAAAAAGGCACAAAAATATGTAAAATACACAGAGAATATTAATACTGTGTGTTATTGTGTTGCCTTTGAATTGTTTGACTGCTGAGGAAGGAGCAACAGCTGTTAAAAGACATTTCATTATAAATGCTGCTGGATTAATCCAACCTATATATTTTGAAAATGCATTGACTTCAAAATTTAGGTCAAAAGATATGTTACTTTGGAGAAGAAGTTTTGCTTTGGTTTCCACAGGAAATGAGAGGCTGTGGATTCATTTTAGGTTAAGAAAAATAAGGTTTGATTGAGGAAGACCCCTTGAAACATCTTCAATGGGAATAGATTTCCCAGATGATCCAACATTTCAGAGAACCTCTGTTGAAGTTTCTTCTGAGTTCTGCATCCAGAAAAGTTTCCAGGCTTCTGGCTGAAATGATACAGACTTACAGAATACTCCAGTCAGGGCTTGACCATAATCCTAATTTTTTGGGGGTCCTCATAAGATTATCAGTGCCCCCAATCAGCAGGAAGTGGCCTAGAAAACTACATCCATATTCCAAGAAAATGGATTATGGATGTCTGTCTTTGTTTAGAGTGTTGGTTACAAGTTGTTATAAATAATGGTCAGGAAAAAGTTAAACAAAGGAGAATAGATTTGGGGTTTTGTTTTGAAAAGAAAAAAAGGGAAACAGCTGTGGGATAATGCTTTTATACACTGTAAAGATCTGGCCAGTAGCCAGACAGGAAGTATAGGTGGAACAACCAGACTAAGAATTCTGGGAAGTCATCATCCAGACACAGAGAGTCAGTCATCAGACAGACACAGAGGAAACAAGATGAGAATGGCTTACTGAGAAAGGGTACCAAGTTATGTGACTGAACATAGATAAGAATTATGGGTGAAATTAAGTCCTAAGAGCTAGTTAATAATAAGCATGATGTAAGAGGCCAAACAGTTTATAAGCCTCTGTGTTTTTCTTTGAGATTGAATAATTGTGGAACCAGGTGGGACAGGAACTTCAGTCTACAGCCCTCTCCTGTCACTCACTAATTAAGAAAATGCTCTACAGCTGGATACTAGGCAGACATTTTCTCAATGGAGGTTCCTTTTCCAGATGACTTTAGCTTGTATAAAGATGGTATAAAACTTTTTTTTTTTTTTTTTTTTTTTTTGGCGACAGGGTTTCTCTGTAGCTTTGGAGCCTGTCCTGGAACTCAATTAGGTAGACCAGGCTGGCTGTCTCTGCTTCCGCAGTACTGGGATTAAAGGTGCGCACCACCCCTGCCTGGCTTTTTTTAAATTAATTTATTTATTTAGAAGAAGAACCCCCCCCCTCAAAAAGGATGATCTAAAACTAGGCAGGACCAGGACCCCTCACAGGTTCAGTTGCCCTCAAACCCCAGGACCTCCCTCGACATCAAGATGGCACAAGGTAGCACACACTGCAGTCAGTGCGCAGCTCTCACTCCCAGTCTGCAGAGCCTGTATACAGTATACAACCCCCTAGGGCAAGCCTTGGGCAGATTGGGGAGGCAAGGGTTTATTTCAGTTGACAGGTCTGAGTCCATCATGGAGAAGGCCAAGGCAGAAAGTGAAGGAGAGGCCATGCAGGAACAGTACTTCTCCTTTTGCCGGGTTTCCTTCTTCATACAGTGTGACCACCTTTCCCATGGGCAGTGCCATCCATAGAGAACTGTGCCCTCCCCATCAAGCATTAATCGATAGGGTGCCCCCTACGGGCCATCTGATGGACACAATTCCTCAGCTGAGGTCCTCTCTTGCCAGGTATAATAAGATTAGCCATCACCCTAAGACGAGGATCACACTACTAAAAGGCCTGGTTGGTGTTGGGTGGGGTAAAGCACGTGCGCACGCGCGCACACACACACACACACCCTCAATGGCTTTAATGATCTAGAAAGAGATATTTTAGGTCACATTTTAATCGTTTCACAGAGTTGATGTTCTTTAGCCCCTCCCCTCATGATGAATTTACATTTCATTTAGTGATTTAAAGAATATACCAAATGACCTTTTCTACAACAAGCTGCCATGCACGGTATTAAAAGGCTTCAGCAACCAACTGGTTAAAATCAGAGCCCACCTTCCCTTGCCGGAAGAACTGTTTTCTTTATGTGAGAAATCCACTCTGCACTCAAGTTGACTTGGAGAAAGGCAGGCATCAGTCTAGACTCTGGGTTTCACTGTTTGTGGAACACTTTCTGCTTTTCAGTCAGGGTGTATCTGACTTTGGAAACCAATCAATTCTACATGAATTTGTTTTTGTTTGTTTGTTTGTTTTGTTTTGTTTTTTCAAGATAGGGTTTATCTGTGTAGCCTTAGAGCCTGCCCTGGAACTAGCTCTTGTAGACCAGGCTGGCCTTGAACTCACAGAGATCCGCCTGCCTCTGCCTCCCTAGTGCAGGGATTAAAGGCGTGTGCCACCACCGCCCAGCTTGACAGGAGTTTTTTAAGTCTGTGTAATGTGCTCGTCAACCTTAATGTGGCATGCTTCAGGAGAAGTGCTGAGTTCTGCTTGGGGATAAAGGGGGACACCCAAGGAGAGAGGCCAGACCTCAAGATCACAGCTAGGAGCTTAGAGCTGTCATAACTACCAACACTGGTAGTAATGTCAATCTCCTTCTGGGTGACCGGAGACTGCAGATGGGCAAATGGAAACCCTTAAACTCATCAGCCAAGTGAGGTCTAGGTACAAGCAGGGTTTTGACCTCACTTTGGCTAGCTTCAAAATCTGATGATATTTCTGCCATATTTTTTTTCTTCCTTGTTGAGAGTAACAGGGACATCCTCCGGTGGAATTTACATGGTTTAAGTGTGTCAACTAGACGCTGAGATCTTAACTGTACAAACATCTACACACACAATCATATACACACATATGCATTTGAATAGATTAATAAATTAAGTAAGTATATTTAATTGTATTTTTCTTTCAACATGACCCCCCAGTGTAGCTGTTGGGGGTGGACCCCCCGACATAACAAAAGCACTCCTCAGTGGTCTCTGGACTCTGCCTTTTATGGGCATGCTCAGATTTCCAAGGCAAGGTGGCTTTGAATCAGTTGCAGGCCTCCTTTCATGTAGAAAACTGCTTAAAGATGTGACACCCGGGCCCTGGGAGACAGGGAGGGAAGGGACGGTCACTTGCCAATACTGACCATTGGGTGGCACTGTTGCTCCACGGAGTGCCTCCCTGGCCGGTCCCCAAGGGCCAGGACCCACACAAAGGTAGGGAAGGTGAGTACAGTGAAGGGTTTCTTTAACAAATGTACCTCTTCTGCGCAGTTCTTTTGCGCATCTCCGCAGCCTGAGATCGTTCCTGGATTCCGGACTGAGCGTTTGTTTTGTGGTGGACTAAACTGCTTCAGAAAACAGCCGAGAAGGGCAACGATTTCCCGAGCGCAAGAGGTGCAGTCCCGACATCACTTAGAAGATTAAAAATAAATTGAAGCACATGCCACTTCAAAGGGGGGCACAAAAAGGACATCTGAATGATTGGGCGCATTAATGAGAAAGAGCTGTTGGGCGCTTGGTTCGAACTGTATGGAAACAGAGGATTTTTGAGACCTTCCCCTCCCTACCCTTTGCATGAGAGTTACTATATTTTTATTTAAGAAGCATTAGGCTTCATATATATAATCTCCAATCTTTCTCAGCTTTGATTTGGACAGTGCCTTAGATTAGGGAGCCGCCAATTCCATAATGCCAGGAACCAGGGAGTCAGGGGTGTAAATCGGGAAGCCTGGGCTGAGCACTGAACTCCGGCACAGGGCTCTGGATCTGCAGAATCAACCCTCAGCAGGGTCCAGAGGGCTTTGTTGCTCACCTACCCATAACATCCATTCTGCCTGTTCTTTTGTTTCCAAGACCCCTCCCCGCAGCCCGCAGCCCGGCAGCCTCTCAGCCTGGGGTCCATGCTTGCAACCTCCCATCAGGCAGGTCTTAGCTAATGGCAGCTGAGGCCCAGTGGCTCTCGTTTTTCGTGAGTTGTCAGGGATCTGAACACAGGGAGTCAGGGAGGGAGAAGAGGGAGGAAAAGGGGGAGGAGAGAGAAAAGAGGGAGGAGGGGAGGAGAATGAAAAACGTCAGGAAGGGGGAGGAAGGAGGAGAGAGAGGAGAGAGGGTTAGAGGTGAGAATGAGAAGCTAGTACGGGGAAAGATGTAGAGAGGGGAGAGATGAGAGGGAGGAGGGGGGAAGAGACAGAGATAGAGGAGTCCGCAGAGGGAAAGGCACATGGGCAGATGTCCTCATGAAAAATTTACACGGAATAATCAGAGGTCCTTCATTCCCTTTGGCCTGGAGGGCCCTAGGCTGGTTGCCCAGGCAACAGGGAGAAGGTGGGAAGAGCCTTCTCACTCTGGGGCAATCTGGCTCTAGTAGGGCAATGCCCCCATGCCTGGTGCACTTGGCCAATCCTCCCGAGGCTGGCTTGCAAATGCAGTTCAGGCAAAATTGATGAAGTGTCAGTCATTGGAGGCTGGCGGCTGAGAAAGGTCACAGCTGCAAGGAGCTGCGGGGTCTCGCAGAGATGGGATGGAGAAAGAGTTAAAGCCAGCGAACAGGAAGCATTTATTTTCTCCTGACGGGCATTCTTCAAACATTTCTGCGCAGCTCTGACCTTCACCATCTCTGGGCAGTGTGAGGCTTCTGACTTCAGTGTGCACTCTTAAATTTCCCCTAGAAAGGAGATCTGACCCACCTCCTCAAGTTCCCGTTCCTCTCTGCTCAGGAAGGGAAGGAGGGAATGCTTCTGCTCCTAATTGAAACAAGCAGGCAGATCTGTAAGGCGAATTTCCCACTTTAATTGGCTCGGTGAGTCATGTCTCCTCATCCCCGCACTTCCTGAGGCAGGAAGGTTCCTCTGGGTAAGCTGCAGCATTGTCTGCGGAGGATGAGCTGGGAGAGCACCACAGAGCTGCCGGCAAGTCTGAAATCACAGCCTCTAACTGGAAGCCACAAAAACAGATGCAAATTTGGGTTTATCTTGAGATATCTTTTGGGTGGGACTCTGAGGCCACCAGAGAGGTCCTCACATCTCCCGATCTGGAGACAGATGGCCGGTTGGCTCTATCTGATGCTTTTTTAATTTGTGTGGCTTTAATGTTAGAATTACAAGTAATTGGGTTGCGTGGGACACAAAGCAACCAAAGCTTTGTCGGGAGTTTGCCCTGTGATTGGATCCTGGCTTCCCTAAGCCTCCATGAGGATTCCAGCCCTGCTGCCATCTGCTCATGGGAAAAGGGGATGAGAGGTGTGAGGGACTCTCTGAGGTGAAGAATGGGGCTGAGGAACAGCTGGCCACCCAACCCTGCCCTTCACACGTCCTCGTTCCCACTCTTTCAATAGCAAGTGTAAGTGGATGGGGCTTATGTGACATGTACAAAGACCAACCCTGTCCCCAGTGCTGCAAGGAAGAAAAGAATCAGCGAACGGGGATGGGAATGAGAGCCCTAATTTACTCCCCGCCCCCGTGTCCTCTGAGGGAGATATTGCTGTTAGGATCGAGGCTGTCGCTGTGTTATCTCTAAAAGAAGGGGAAATGGAAGCTGAGTGGGCAGATTTGTAGTCTGTCCTTCTGTCTCAGGAGGTGACACTTTTCCCAGTTCTTGGGTGGGGGTGGGAGGAGTTCACCTAAGAAGAGGCTGTTTTCAGAGCCAAAGACAAAACTATGAATGTAATTGTCACCTTGTCACCGGATTGAAACTGCTACCGTTTTCATCAGGAAAAGGTGTGTCCATATACAGAAGAAAAAATAAATAAAAAAAACCATAAAGGAAGGAAGGAAAAAAGGAAAAAAGGAAGGAAGCAAGCCAGGGTCTTCCTCCACAATTCCACTAGCTGTGCTCCTAGGAAGGGATGCTGTCTCTGGAGTAGGAAGTCTTGATTCGGACCTCTCAGAGCTGTCAATCAGAGGTGCCACAGGCTTCTCCTTGCTGGCTTGCCCTTTCACTCTCGCTCCCAGTGACCGTACTGACCTGACAGAGGGGAACCCAGGGAGCCTTTGGGTCCTGACAAAGGCCATTTGCTGCCCCAGCGTCAGGGAGTGCCTGGCTGTGTCTCACCCTCGGCTGTGGGCAAAAGTGATAGGGATGTTCCCCACCTCCTGCCCAGCCCTGACTCAGCAGCTACAACAGGAAGGCCCAGCAGTCACAGAGTCCACGTGGCTCCGGGCTTCAATCTGGTGATGGCAGGTCTGACCGGAGTTCCTGCTAGTGCTGTTGTTGACACCACACACCAGGTGACACAGACCACCCCATACTACACACATGAGAGCATATACAGGCAGCTTATACGTCACAACACATACCACACAGACACCACAGTCACAATACCACACATGCACATTTATTCACACTTATGTGTTGATGTTATATGTACACAACTTGCTCACACCACACACATGAACAGCCTCATTGCACAAGACCCACCCACACTATACACAAACCACATGAACACATTGTAACAGCACACACAGTACTAATAAGACACACCCATACTGGCCTACATATACCACTCACCCACAAATATTCTTATACACTATTTCACACACACCACAACATAGACTACACAGAGACCTTCCTACCGCATACCAACCCTTACCTTTATGTAAACATATGACCTGCCAAATGTTTACATATGTGCATTCTTCCCCACAGTACACAAATGCATCATGCTATAAACCACGTCTGTACTTTTACCCACAACACATGCCCTCAAAATGCCGACAAGACACATAAACACTACATCTCCTGCAGCTAGGCACACATGGGGCATGTATGTACACACCTATTTACATGCCCCTCACACAGCATGTATGTGCACACCTATTAACACGCCACTCACGTTCTTTTCATAAATTATCTTTTACAGGTTGAATACATGTTGTTATGAGATGGATGTTAGTGCTTGGTCCTCGTGGGAGGTCGAGCGTGAGCAGCTCTGGTGGCCATGATGGAGCCCGGAGGAGGGAGGGAGTGCATTAGACATAAACAATCTATAGGGTATATGGAGGTCTCAGAGCAATGCTATCTTAGACAGAGGAAAAGCTTCTCTTTAAGGACTGGAATAGGAGCTTCATTCAGGATAAGAATATGTGTACATGTATTCAGGAGTGTGCATGTGTGTGTGCCTGTGAATGTGTATGTGTACACGTGTGTGTGTGTGTGCCTGTGAATGTGTATGCATACACGTGTGTGTGTGTGTGTGTGTGTGAGAGAGAGAGAGAGAGAGAGAGAGAGGGAGAGAGAGAGGGAGTGGGGAGAGAAACAGAAAGAAAGAGAAAGAGAGCTGCCATAAGATGGGAGGGATGGTGGTGGGGAGGCCAGAGGAATCTCCTTCATCTCCTGCATCTCTGGACTAAATCTGAGCCATCTCCCTGAGGAGTCTGGACCAGTTCCCACAACAAAGGCCTGACTTTTATGACCCCGTAGGGGTGATGGGAAGTTTAGCTTCACATGGTGTACATGACAGGGAGCATGGACGAATCAGGTACCATCCATTGAGACCTGTCATGTCGCAGCCTGGAGAGACCAGTGGAGAGGGGTAGCCTGATTCAGGCCTGGGTTCTAAGAGGTATACCTGCTAGCTCACTATTTGTTGAAGGATAGCTTCAATGACTCTGAACTTGAATGTGCTTGCCCCTTGGCGGGTATTTGACAGAGTACAGGTTTTAATTAGGTTCTCCCTTCTGGGAGGGGCCCCAGCAGAGGGGCTGATGCAGCCCACCTATGGACCCAGGGCTGATGCAGCCCACCTATGGACCCGGGGCTGATGTAGCCCACCTATGGACCCGGGGCTGATGCAGCCCACCTATGGACCCGGGGCTGATGCAGCCCACCTATGGACCCAGGGCTGCTGTTCTGCAGCTGGGCATCTACACCACCCTCCCGTGCTGTGTGTCCATAGTTGGCAGTTTTGCTGACTTGAAATGTCAACAGTGAAGAGACCCTGAACCCCTCAATCAACCCTGTAACCCTAACATTAGCAATGGGAAGAGGGGAGACTGTCAGAGTAAACGGGAAGACCCCTGGCCATAGTCTTGCCTGTGCCTCTCGTTTCTGCCATATGAGCCTGTCTGTGTGGGTGATGTGGAACTAGGCTGGGCCCTTGCAGAAGTTTCCCCCTTGACACGTGGGGAAGCATTCTCCTCTTTTTGGAAAATAAAGTGTTTGAACCAGCAATATGAACAGTTGGAAGTCAGGGGGAAGCTGACCCAAACAGGGAGACGGCACTGTTTTATAACTGCTGCTGGGACAAACAGAACATCCGGCAAAGATATTTAAGGAAAGTAGGATTCATTTTTTTTTCTCACGGTTTGAAGGTACAGTCCATCATTTTGGAAAGGCCTGGTGGCAGGAGTGTGAAGCGGTGGGTCACATGGCATCCGGGGTGGGTCACATGGCATCCGGGGTGGGTCACATGGCATCTGGGGTGGGTCACATGGCATCTGGGGTGGGTCACATGGCGTCTAGGGTGGGTCACATGGCATCTGGGCTGGGTCGCATGGAGTCTAGGGCGGGTCACATGGCATCTGGGGTGGATCACATGGCATCTGGGGTGGGTCACATGGCGTCTAGGGTGGGTCACATGGCATCTGGGGCAGGTCACATGGCGTCTGCCATCGGGAAGCAGAGAGATGAGTACTGGTACACAGCCGGCCTGTTTGTTTCTTGTATTCAGTCCAGACCCAGGTCATAAAATGCTGCCGCCCACATTTGTAGTGCTTTTCTCCTTTCTCCTAACCCAGTCTAGAAACTCTTTTTGTAAACAGGCGAAGGAGTTTGTTTCCAATATTTAAAAGCCACATACCAGCACATATCAAAAACATCACCCACCACGATCAAGTTATCTTTATCCCAGAGATGCACGAAAGGCTTGTGACACACATAAATCAATATATGTAATAAATCATAAAGTGGACTTCAGGACAAAAACAACATGATAAACTCCAATAGACCCGGCACAAGTTGTTGACAATATCCCACACTCCTTCATGAAGCTAGAGTAGAACTGGAAGGAATGCTCTTCAACATAATAAGGGCTGCAGATGGCAAATCCACAGCCCACACCACTTAAGGGAGAAAACTCGAAGCAATCCTGTGACAACCAGGAATGAGACAGGCGTGCACATTACCCCTAACTCCTTTTCAGTAAAGCTATTTGTAGCACTAGCTGGAGCAATAAAGCAAGAAGAGGAAATGAGAGGAACATCAGAAAAACCAAATCAGAAAAATCAATACTCTACCAAAAAACATACTAAGAAAGAAGAAAGAGATTGTGCCCAAACTGCCATTCACTGTAGTCTCAAAAACTTAGAATAAACTTAATCAAAGAGTTGACTTTTGCAATGAAAACTTAAAGTTTCTAAAGAAAGAGATTGAGGAAGGCACTAGGAAAGGAGAAAGCAGCTAGACTCGTAGATTAGTAGAATTAACATTGTGAAAATGACCATTCTATCAAAAGAAATGTGCAGATTCAATGCAATCCCAATTAAAATCCCCCATCTCATTCTTCACAGCATAAAAGCAGAATCTAGGAATTCATATGGAACCATAAAGGATAACAGTTGACCAAAGCAATACTGAACAAACTAAACAATGCTGTGGGGATTGCTGTTCTAGATCTTAAGATATATTTCAAAACTACAGTCATAAAAGCAGTGTGGTACTGGCACAAAGCCAGACAGGTAGATGAATGGAATAGTAGAAAGTCCAAATACAAGTGCATGTAATAACAGTCATGGCAACTCACTGATGATAGTCATGGTGATTCCAAATTCCACCACACTGATAGTCAATCAAGATTCACTCACACAGAGGAAGGAAGGCTTGTGAAGACCTGAAAGTGGAGGAGGTTCTGCAGGTGACTGTCTTGACCATCCTGCCAACCACAGGCATCTACATCTGAAGGCCAGTGGGGGGAACAGGCGCAAATCCTCAGTGCATGTTTCTTCTTAGCCCATGCATGTTTCTAGCTCCATCGCTGTTTCACAAAACCCGTTTCTTTAAGTACATTCAGTCTCAAGGCAGCTAACAAGGATCTGTAACTGAATACTAAAGTTTTACCATGTTTGTTCCAGAAGACATGGTCATAGCTTGGTCATAGCATGGTCAGATATGTGTCTGATGATGTTACAAAACACCAGGGCAGCTATCTGGGAGGTGACTAGTTCCCAAGGCCAGAGAACTGAAGGCCACAGTGTATGACAGAAGCAAATCTGGCTGTAATGGTAAAAATAAAATGCTGTGGATCCCCATATGGCTGCGGTGGCAGAAATGCTGCAGGTCCCCAAGCAGCAGCAGTGGGCAGTAGGTCTCAACAACAGCCAGTCCCAGGCAGGGATGGCGCAGTTCCCTGAGTGGCTGCAGCCCTGGCATACCATGTGGGATGATCTAACAACTTTTATTTTGGTATCACTTTATTCTATTGGTTCTGTTCCTTTGGAAAACCCTGACCCTCCCTCCTTCCCACCCCGTCAAGCAGTAACACCCCGGGTTCTTTTCTTATTATTTTCTATAGGCATATGACTGGAAGTTCAGTGTGACTCGATTAGAGAAGGCAGCCTCAGGTCTTCAGCATCCTGGGGTTGTACATCTATTAACATCTGGAACCCAGCTCTTGACTTCTTCCTAAATCTATGAAATACACTATTAACACCATGGAAGATTTTTTAAAAATGTCCAAAGTGTCCCAACCTTATCCATTTACATGGAGACCAGGAGACTGAGTTTGTCGTTATAAATGATCTCAATATGAGGCCTGAACTTCAGAAACCATCAAAACTCAGTGGTCTGAGAAGTAAATAATCTGGGGTGTTAGAAGATTCTAGACTGAGAGTCTACTCAACTCAGTCACGTGAATTTATTAGCCTTGCCTCTTGCTTTAATGGACTTTTTGTCTCTGAGGATGGCACCTGGACCTGTGAATGCAGCAACCAAAGACTCATCTCAGAGTTCTCGTCAAGGCAGTGACTGCCTTTCAAAGATGAATAGCTTTCAAACACAGTTTGCCTGTGAATCAACCTGGGCCGTGCCTTCCCCTCCCTCACCACGGTGTATCTGTGCACTGCTATTTCAGGGAGTAAATTTTTAACATGTGTTCGGGGCGATAAGAAGAATGCCTATTCCCCGACGCCCCTCTGTAGAGTAGAGAGGTGACAGAATAGTCAGGCATTGACATGGAGATCAGGCACAGAGCAAATGGACTTCATCTTGGGCTCATTTACACGTCAATGCCAAGTCCTGGCTACTTCCTGACTTTGCTCTTGTCTCAGCTCCCAGAGCAAACATAAGGGGATCTGTGGGTCTTACACATGTGCATCTGTAGATATGTCTTGACAGATGACAGCCTGAGCGTGGCGGGGCTATGTGGCTCTGTTCTGACTGCATGGGAACTTTACAAGGCTGTGATCGTAATGATTATTGGCTGTCCAGTAATAATATGAAGTGATTAACAAAGGCGTCCCTTCATTAGACCTTGGCAGCATGCACTGTGTTTTATTTTCCCACTCAGCTTTTTAGGCCAAAATGTGTGTGTGTGTGTGTGTGTGTGTGTGTGCATACACAGTGCCAGGGGTGAGCTTTGGGTGTTGTTCTTGATCCTACCTTTGTTGGGTAATAGGCTCAGATCATGAGGAATCGAGTCCAGGGTGTACTGGGCAACAGCCCCTTGTCATAAAGGACGGCGTGTCCCCAGCCAGACAGGTCCACCCTACCTGCAGAAACAATAAACAACATGCCTAGGTATTGAAGACAACCCACCCTGCTCCCAGTCAAACCACCAGAGCATACATGTAACTTTCCAGTACAAGTAATGTAACTATCGATGTCCATGACCCCCAGTCCTTCTAAATGCACTTAACCATCATCCCACAGAAAGGTTAGAGCCCCTTGGTCTTCCAATACAGCAGTTTCAGCCTGTTGATATGAAATCTGTCTGCTTTTCTGCCTTAAGGAAAAAAAAACTATATTTATTCAATATACAACTTTCTCCACCTCCTTCTCTTCTTCTTGTAACCTCCTGATTACAGTTTGTGCTATTCATATATGTAGCATGAACAATAAATCCTGAGACAGATATTGGTGTTCAACCTGAAAACCAGAAAAGCAAAGCAGCCAAACCACTAGATAAAGTCTTACCTTTACCAAGGCTGAGAGATAGCAGACTAAGCCTCTCTCTATCCTCCCATTTTATATTCCCTCTAGTGCTGGGATTAAAGGTGCATGGCTCCCTAGAACTGGGTTTAAAGGTGAGGCACCACCCCTTGGATATCTTTCTGCATTGATCTTGTGTGGCCCAGGGTGGCCCAGAACCCACAGAAATCCACCTGCCTCTGTCTCTTAAATCCTGGAACTAGAGGTGTGTGCCACCACTGCCTGACTTCTAGTGGCTTAGCTTTGCCCTTTATTTATTAAAACATAAATAAAATATCACTACACATATGCTCATAGATGTATAGCCATCCATTGGGGCATGGTTGACCTCCCAAGAACCCCAACTTTAAAGAAAATACACACTGTCTCTCCCTAAAGCTATCAACTGTCAATTGCTTCTCAGTTAAGGGTGTGTACTTGCAAGACCCTCCTTCTCCATGCTGGAATGAAGGCACACTCAGTAGGAGAGGAAGAATTAAAAACCGAATGGTCCCAATCTTTCTTCTTAGCTGTGTTTCAGGGGACCCTGTCTCTCCCTGTTCTCACCCTTGCTCGCTCTTGGCCCTTTCCTCCCTAGCCTGCTGAAGTGTGAGAAGCCATCTCAGCCCTAGCCCCAGCACTGGCTTCCCACATGGTCATGTGAAGAGCTGGTACCTTGCAGTGGCTTACAGACCATCTGCATCTGTCTTCCTGGTCACACGTGTCCATTTCAGGTTCCCATGCAGCTCACAGATGTCTTTGAAGGCCGCGTTTGTCACCATGCCGGTCCTTTTCTGTCCCGACAAACTTTAAAGGCGGGCAGAGACCCTGGTCCCTGCTTGATATCCTACTTGCTGTGTTTTAGTCTCTCCTCACATCTGCTGACGTAAACATTATCTTCTGTGTATTTTAAATTTTGTTTAGTGAGTTATCACTTCTCCCATGGAAAGTATACAATCTGCGAACTCAGATTTTGCCTGTGTTATTCACAGTTGAACCTGAGAGCCCTGCCTGGGTCAAGGCTAGCTTCCGAATTTGTGGGAGGATGAGGGGAGGAAGAGCGGAGGGCAAGGCCTTTATTTTGATGCTATCCCAAAGCCTGGGAATCTTACAGCATGTGTGAGATTTTTTATATCGCACCAGATAAGTGTGTGCATACTTATCATGAACACATACCCTACATAATCACATCCACACACATCAGACCCCTGTTGGCACTCTCATACACATGTCCTATATAACATCATAAACAAGCTACATGCTTTGTACAAACAGGTATAGTCCATATCCTTTAGTCTTATATAACCACAAACATGCAGAATGCCAGGACCCCACTGGCACATATCATGGTAACCACATACAGACATATCCCAGAATAGCCATCCTAAATAACTATGAAGACACATAGATATGCCATTTACCTGTATGTCCACCCCATATACATCCACCCTACTTAACTATACACATACATAGCCTAATATCTCTGTAGACAAACCCTGTACCTTGACATGTATGAACTACATCAACACATATACATGTCCCAACACCTATATCAACGCATATACATGTACACACCTACCACATACCTCACACATATATACACATCCCTGTATAACTACACATAGACATATACATGTACATACCACAATATGCCTTCCCACTCCACATAATTAACCACGTTCACATGCACACACCCCAATACCTCTACACACATATTCTATACCACTGCATATGCACATCTTACATCAACCCCCAGAAGCACATATGCACAGCACAACACATCACATACACAAACACACTTCCATATATATGTACAGACATACACATGCATACACCACACCCAGGCCTTCTTACTCTTCATACGTGACGACTATGCACTGTGTACATATGCCCCAAAACCTCGAGCCAACATTAATACACGTACAGCTCCATATGCCACGTGCATACCTGCTACAACCCTACATCCCTACCACGCAAACACAACTGTCATCTCATCATGACACCAAGAAGAGAAACCATGTCTTACAGTTTACAGTTTCCTTTCGCATGGCTGGTGGCACACATGTTCCGCTTTCAGATGGCGGAGCCTGAGGACCGTCAAGTCTGTTGGCAGATGAGTAGAAGCTTAGAGAAGAGCTCCTGATAAGGAGCCAAAGAGACAGATTCACGAGCCAAATTACACACGCTAAATCTACTCAGCTCACCTGGAACACGGTGAAGTCCGAGCAGGGAACACCCAGAAGACTTTGGAAGATACACAGGACAAAGACTTGTTATTAGTTGTGTGTGGGGATTAGTGGTTAGATGACAAAGGAAAAATGGAAAGCTAGGGACTACTGGCCTGGGGCAATCCAACAAGGAAGTCAGAAATTCCTCACTATAGGATGGGAAACAGGACCAAGGGCAATGCAGGAACGCGCCCAGCATTTCTTATTTCCCAGATAGACTCCACATTCTGAAAAATCCTTCAGAATAGAGTGGAAAAACATTCCGGAGAGTGGCATCACTTTTTATGTTCACTCTAGTTCCCTATCACTCATGTGGCTCAAATTCAGATTGGTATGGATTTCAAATTTGGCATAGAAGGTCACAAGTTCAGATGAAATACAATTCTGCAGGGGACACGTTTGAAGCACTTGGTTCCTCCCACCCTGAGCCTTTCCTAGCTGCTGGGAGCTGTCTGCATGCCTTGGCTCCTGGGCCCTGCTTTCCTAGCTGCCGGGAGCTACCTGCCTGCCTGCTTCCTGGGACCTGCTCTCACCTTCAGGACCAGCTCCCCCTTCTCCAGCTGCTCTTATCCTTTCTTTGTCACCATGAGGGAGCAAGCTGTCACAAGTCCGCCTGCCTCATCCAGGGTCTCCCCTACAATTCAACTTTTTTCTGTCACGTGACCTGGTCCAAAGGCACAGATTGGCTAGTGGGCAACTTTGAGGGGCCTAATTCTGCAGGTGAATGCAACAAGAAGTCTATGGGAAGTCTGGTGGGACAGAGACAGATTGGAGTGATGCCGGAGCCTCTAGTTCTGAATCCGAGGACTCTCGTCTTCCAGGACCAGCATTCCACTTTTGCTCGACAGACGTTACATTGCTGTCCTTTGCTCAGGGCTCAGCACAGCTTATCCACTTTATCTCACTCATTCACAGTTCATGAGACAGAAACAAACACAGCCCACCAAAGACAAATGGTGAGGGCAGCTCTCAGCAGCCAGGGGCCTAATGGGAAAGAAAAGCCGTGTTCAAAGTCTGCGTGTGGGGTCCAGGATCCAGAGGAGCAGCTGAGCTACCACCACCCGAAGCCAGCAGGGAGGGTGGGTTATTGGATTCCTTAGGCCACAGTGCCCATGACATAAGCTGCAGACAGCGCAGCTGCTTTAGCTGAGGGATGCATGGGGCCTGAGCAGCTTACTGAGAAGGGGCTGAGGAGACAAAACACTGTATAACCTCCTTAAAAATAATCTCAGCTGCCAAGTCCATCCGGAACCTGAGCTTCCCTGGGATGGGGCAGAGTTGGTGGTACTTGGCAGAAGTTCGGGATCAGGTGGGAAGCATCCTGTGACCCTAGGTCACAGGACCTGAAGTCTGTTGCTGACGCTAAACAGCCATAAGGGGTGAGGTTGGGCTTGGGGTGTGGGCTTAACTCTATAGTTGCGTGTTTGCTGCTGTCTGTATCTGGAAAATCCTCCAAAGTCCCACATGCTAACAGCTGGGATTCTAGCCTGTGCCCTGATTAGTGATGGGACTTTCAGGAGATGGTGCTTCAGCAGAGGAAGGCAAGTCAAAAGCATCCTGTCAAGGCTCTGGAAGTAAAGGAAACAGCCATCTCAGGAAGTTGCTGGAACTGGCAGGGTCCACAGGCCTCTCTCCCCAAGGCTGCAGAAACAGTAGAGGAGCATCTACAAGGGGTTGAGCTGAATGTAAGTCATGCAGGAGGTTCCAGAGAGGTGGCTTTTGTGAGTTGGTGTCCCGCTGCAGGGTTCCAGTGTCATAGCTACTTTTAAGTCATGTTTGCTCCCACCAGGAAGCCCCAACCCACCCCAGTGAGTAACCCCACTAAACTCATGGTTTACTAAGCTGGAGGGGATGGAATCATTTCTTTGGCTTGTTCTTGGTGCCCTACTGGGGTGAATCTGCCTGGAAAAGCCACACAACAAGTACATGTTATGTGTCCTGGCTAGTTTTATGTCAAGTTGACACAGCTAGAAAATGTCTCCATAAGATCCAGCTTAGGTGTGATGGATGAGGAAGGACCCAGCTCATAGTGGGTGGGGTCAGCCCTACACGAATGGTCCTGGCATCTATAAGAAGGCAGGATGAGCAAGCCTTGAGGAGCAAGCCAGTAAGCAGCACCCTCTGTGGCCTCTGCATCAGTTCCTGCTCCTGCCCATCTTGTGTTCCTGTCCTGACTTCCTCCGATGATGGACTCTGATGTGGAAGGGTAGGTCAAGCCAACTCTTTCCTCCCAAAGCTGGTTGAGGTAACGGTGTTTCAGTAGTAAACCTAACTAAGACACCTTTGAAGGTGATATTGGCAATAATGCTTCTTGCCGCCTCTGCTTTTCAACAGTCATGATGTCAGCAGGCCTCCTTGACCATGGACCCAAAGCTTTTGGAATCTCTGAAACTAAGATCCCAAGAGAGTCCTCCCAAAGCCCTGGCTTATTGACTCCTACCCTTGTCACAGTGATGGAAAGCCGACTGTTCTTACTTACACTTATAATTGCTCGATTCAGGAAATAACCGGGACAGTTAAGATAAACAATTATATTTTTAATTTTATAAAGGGAAACTCACGCCACAAGAAGGGGAAGTCCGAGTTCCACTGTGTCCCACGGGAATCACCCAGAGAGAGCGAGCACCTAGTCCTAGTCCGTCCCAGTTTTTCTTCCTGGGCTCCAGGTAGCCACACCTAAACTACGTTCCACTTCTTAAAGGTAATTGGTTAACAGAGCTTTCCACATCATACACCAGCCGTGGGGTGTGGGCTACTTCGGCCAGCTATGGAAATGGTAAGGAGAAGCGGCTGATGAAAAATACTAAGAGCCACTCTCCTCCCTGGAGGCCAAGAGGGAGAGGCCAAGAGAGCCGGCCGTGAAGGTGAGGGAAGACCAGTCACCTTCAGAGAAAGATCACATCCAGTACACGATCCACTAACTCCATAGCCCAAGAGGCAGGGAGAAGTTCTAGAATGGAAGTCAGTTCTGTGGCAACTTTACAGCTTGATTGGGGTTAAGCAGCCCGGCAGTGAAAGAGCTGTGTAAGGCCACAGGCTGGATGCTCATCTAAGAGTTTAGCTGTTCTAAGCCAGTGATTGCACCAGCGCAAAAGGTGAGGCTGGCACGGTTGGACCTTGATGTGGGTCCTGAAACAGACACTCATTCTCTGAAAAGAGGTCAGGCCAGTGTGACTGCCTCTACTGGGACAGTGAGCGAGAGCAGCCATGAGTGTCCAGTCCTTAGTGGCTTGGAAGTGCTTCCGTTGGCAGGGGGTCCTCGCAGCTTACACAGTCTGTAGACAGTTTTAAACTTAGCACACTCTTCTACCACACTCAGCATGAATATGATTTTGTCCCGATGACAAGCTGAAGGTGGGTTTTGACTGAAGATCTGGAATGATCTGCTTGAAATTTATAGTCAAATACCACTTTTTACTCTAGACACCCCCCGCCACTGTGTGAGCTTGTGTGTGTGTGTGTGTGTGTGTGTGTGTGTGATGTATATGAGGACATGTGCTTGCTCATGCTGGACTCATGTGCATGTAGATTACAGGCTGAAGTTGGGAGGGCTTCTTCAATTGTTGTGGGTTTTTTGTTTGGGGGGATTTTTTTTAACGTTTTGAGACACAGTATTTTACAGAACCTTGCCGTTTTGCCTAGACTGGATGATGATCAAGCCTCCTGGGACCTGCCCTTTCCAGCCACTGTTCTCTATGCTGGGATCACAGGCAAGGTGGTTGCATTTAGCTTTTCTCATGGGTGCCAGGCATCTGAACTTAGGTCCTCATGTTTGGACAGCAGGTACTGTACCTGCTGAGCTGCCTGCCCAGCCCATCAACCAAGACTTGTTTTTTTTTTTTTTAGAAACATTGTACTTCTGTGGATGTCAAAGACAGCATGCCTAGAGTCCACATCTGAGTCCTGGTCTTGAAGCCCTGGAAAGACGTTTACCCCTCCTCTCTCTTTCATGAGCAGACACATCCAGTGAAAGACAGCCATGTTTCAGTAGGGACTGCCTTCTCTCTTCATGATTATTATTATTACTAAACCATTTGTTTAGATTGAAGATGTTCCATGTTTGACAGGAATATTAAGTCGATCTACCCAGCTTATCTTTTGCCTTTTCGTTGTATATATGTGCTCCCTTAAGCGTTCCATAAAGCCGGCAGGGTCTTTTCCTGGAGGAATCAATAGGACAAGGCCTAAAATAGCAGAAAGAATCATAGAGATGTCTTCCTTTAGCTGCTGTGAGCTGTGGGCAGGTGAATTTTTTTCTATATAGCAAATATTCCCAAAGGCAGATTTCATTAATTTTAGGAAGCAAATGTGTTTCTTAAAAGGAAAAAAAAATACAACATTATCCATGCAATCTAGCACAACAAACAAGCAGGTCATTTGTAAAATCATCTATCTACTTATTCTAAGGAACGGGTGAATATGTACGGTGTGACTGCTCCTTAAGTTATAGAGGGCGCATGAGCTAGCATGCAAGGGGATTGCCTGAGACAAGATACATGGCGCCTGTTTCCTCTCATAAGAAACAAATTCAATATATTTTGAAATTTCAATAGGAAAAAAAAGGGGGAAGCAAAGATGGCTCATATTTCAAGGTGAAAGCCCTCTGGTGACTGAAGAGGTTCCCATTTCTACTGCAATTATGGTTCCTGCTCTTTTTATTTTTGTAAATTTCCCCCCCACACCCTGAACCGGCGCAGGATATATTTATAGCTGGGTTTCATTTAGCAATGATCATTTGTACTGATCGGTGACAGATTTATAGGATCCTAGATTCCTGATGTCACTATTGTATTATTTATAATTCTATAAATTAAAGCTATTATTATCAGCGATGGCCTCTGACAATAGGATGCAGAGGCTGGAAATAGCATTTAATATTTTCTCAGCCCTGATGAATCCTCTATGGATTGCATCCTGATGTAGACTAAGAAATCATTGTGTTTGCTGGGGGGCAAGGGGGGGAATGGAGAGCTACCGTAATAATAATAATAAGTCACTAATGAAAGACAAAAATTTCAGGACTATTTGTAGGCCCTGGGTTTTTAATCTTCCTAATGATAGCCCTGACAATAAATAGATGAGGGCACTAATACACAGCTGAGAACACCAACAGATCGCGCTCTCCCTCCCTCCGTTCTCAATTAGCCTCCAGGACAGATTCACGTCATGACTTCTAAATCTCCCTTTTATCTCCATCCTGGAGGAGGCTGTCTCCACTGAGCAATTTTTAAGCAAGGCCTTTATGACAGATGGGGTACAGGAGAGCCTTTATCTCCTTGAACGAAATAAAACAATCACCCTTAATTGGTGACTTCAGCACCTAACAGTTTATTTGTGACTCTAGGATGCTGCAAATTAATAATCACATTTGGAGGATGAATGCCGAGAGGGCGGAAGGGAAATGCTTGCATCTCCAAGACTGCATTAAAAAAAATCTCTTCACAGATGCAGTCCAGTATAAGATCCTGGCAGCTGGGGGCCTTAAACACAGCTCTTTCACTGCCGGGCTGCGTAACCCCAATCAAGCTGTAAAGTTGCAAAGAGCTTCAGGTTTTCTGTCAGTGAAATTAAGATACTTAAATTCTGGAACGTGAGGATCTTAAGCACATTAAATTAACGGGGCTTAGAGCACGGTGGCTGAAATACATAAACCCGCTTATCCTCTGAGCACACTGGCACCAAGGGCCTTGATTCTGGGAGGCTGGGCTGTTTGGCCATGGAGCACAGGGGACATGTCACCAGGAGATGCATTCTGAGTTTGCTCTGGGCCACTCATTAGGCCAGGACGGGCCCTCCATCCTCTCTCTCTCTCCTCTTTGTAACTTATGTGAAGGCAGCAATAGTTTACAAAGCTAATAACATTTTCTGCTATGAAGGATGGAATGGAATACCATTCCGCTTGAAAGGAACCTGCAGTCACAAAATGTGCAGGAAAATGGATGGATCTAGAGTGTGCAATGTTAGCTGAGGTCACACAATCTCAGAAAGAAAAGGACCACGTGCTCTTCATTGCACACGGATCCTAGCCTATGCTATATGTATGTATGTACATACACAAGCATGTGTGGGGTGAGTATAGCATGTAAGGAGGAAATAAGAAGAGAAAATGCTAGGGTGGTGAGGAAGGTTGGAATACAGGTAATGGACATGTGAGTCGTCAAACTGAATATAAAGCCAATTGCTTTTCTAGTTTTAACACTGTCATGCTCTTTCTTTCTTTCTTTCTTTCTTTCTTTCTTTCTTTCTTTCTTTCTTTCTTTCTTTCTTTCTGTGGGTAAGTGTATAAAAATAAAATTGATCATGAAAGTGTAGAGTCTGATGTGACCTCCACAGTTTTAGAACAGGTATTCTAACTCTACAGAGGGTCGCTGAGATATGGAGGCTTTGGGTCTGACTGGTTCTCAATGTGTGCTGTTTTGCACTTGTGTGCTTGCAATGAAGTGTTTATTGAGGACGTTGACAGCATCTCAACTCCACAAAGAGGTACAAAACTTATGCTACGGATGAGTTCCAGGTGTAAGACAAAGTCAACATCTGGTTCCTTTGAGATTAAGTCTTTGGTTCCCCAAACAGCAATTTCTTTATGTGTCCAGGAGGAGCTACGATGGCTGTAAATGCTTTCTGAAGTCACCTGCACACTGCCAGGCTAGGAGGAGCCGGCTCTTCGGCTGTACCTCCAGCTAGCTTTCAAAGTTATGGAATGTCAAAAAGGAATCCTCAGCACATCGTGACAGAAGCCACCAAGAACAGGAGACCTAGTGCCACAAGGATGTCATCTATCCATGTGTGTCTGCTCCCTTCACATCACAGATTCAGTCCCAGACCCTCACGTCTGGGGGTTCCCCAAGCTCTGAATGGAAAATGAGATACATAGAGAAGGGGATGAAAGGGATGTAGGCTTTCAGAAGGGAACGGAAAGTAGAGGGTGTTCATACTCTAGGGGGCTAGGTCTATCCATGAAGCTGAAAACACGCCATTGTGGAACAATAGCAGACATGGAGAGATGACCTGATGGCCTAACATGTCACTGTCTCCCATGATGGCTCTTCTGCCAAGTTGTAGGAACTCAGGGCGTTTCCATTCAACTATGGATGGTGTGAGAGATGTCTTGGGATATTTCCCTAGGGTTCTTGCTTTTCCATTTTAAAATTCAAACTGGAATTTCATCTTTTACCCTTTACTGTCCAAAACCCCTCTTCCAGTTTGGATTCCGTGAGAATTTAACCCTCAGGAGGGCAAGTTGGCATTTAGACGGTGAACTCAGTAATGTGTGTAGAGGAGTAGGGAAGGTTCACTTGAGAAAATGACAAATCACACACACACGTACACACATGTGCACACACATGCACACACACGCATGCACACACATGCATGCACATACATGCATGAACTTTCATGCACACACATGTAACCACCCCTACCTATGTCTGATTCAGGACCCTGATTTTTACAGCTCCATCCCTGACTAGACCCTGGACCTCTGCACCTGTCCTTACTTAAGTCTTTCCCTCCTTCTCTGTGCTGATATACATCTTCTCCATGGGCATCGCTTTTCTTTCCCTGATGCTACTAGAATTAGACCTCATGACTTTTGCTTGCCAGGCAAACATATGATCACCGAGCTACACCCCCAGCTTATTGTATAATGAGGATTTATTTGCAAAAGCTGAGGTGGAATCTGTCTCATCAGAGCATGTGAGACCGTGTGGATCCTTGAGGGTTAAGTGGGATTGCAAGAGCATCTAGTTAGTGTAGCTTTGGGGCAAACCATCTGGCTTGTACCTATCTTGGTTAAATATATGATCTTGCAAAATAAAATGCATACCAAGCCACTGAGGGGAAATCCCTTAGATCCAGCATATGGTGAGAGGATAATGTTAGGGAGTGAGTCTTATTCCTACCTCACTCAGGATTATGAGAGCCCATCCTGGTGCTGATCAGACAGACCTCTCCAAGAAGTTTGGCCTTCTTCAGGCCATATGCGAGGACTAGGGTGGAGCCTTTCTCCTTGCTTCTCCTCTCTGTCTCCATGTCATCCAGGTATGATTCAGGACACTGGTCTCTGCAGCTCCTACCAACGCTGGACCTTGGATCTTTGTTCCTATCGGTGTGTATGTAGCATTTTCTCTCAGCCTGTTGGCATCACCACTGCAAAACACTTGGTCCTCTATAGAGAGCAGAATTAACTGCTGGCGGTTCTGGAGGTCAGAGTCCAAATTAAGGTTTGCTGAGAACCTGGTAAAGGTTTCATTTCTCTGCTTCTAAGATGCTGTCTTGAACACTCTACTCCCTCACAGTGAAAGTAAAAAGGGACGAAAAGACTTGACACTACACAAAACATCTGTTCACTAGGGGCTTAGTTCACAGCGACGGATGAACCCCCATGACCTAACAATTTTGTCTAAGTTACATTCTCAAAACTGCTGTGCCAGGTGATATGTTTCAGTGTGAGTTTCAGAGGAGATTCTGGCACATAGACCATGAAGTTGGTCAACTAGACACTGGCTTTCTTTACTCTTTTGTTGATTAATGTCTTGTGCTTCTTCGGGATTCCTGATCTTCTCACCCCTGTCATGGATCTTTCCTACATCCAAGAGCAGGTGGGCCTTGGAGACTACAGAGTGCCACAGAAAAGGGAATCTATGATTCTCTTCCAACATCCTTCAATGGGGACAGCGTCGTGAGTGGAGCCCTCTGAGCCTTCAGGTCCTCTGTCCCAATAAGCAAACCATGTAGGAAAATTGAAAGGCAATCACACCTTTATGATCTCTCAAGCCAGTCATTGTTTTACCTTTTGTCTTGATTTTTCTTTTCACAAGAAAAATTCTACTATTTTCTGTGTGAACGTTGGATAGATGTCACAGATGGAGGGAAAGAAACTAAAGAGATTTGCAAAGTGAGTCCTGTACATGGTCACATCAGTACTGAGTTTTAAAGCATATTGTATATCTATCTATTTTTTGAACTTACCAAATAATAGTCTTATTCAGAGTGAGGCATCAAATAAAATACAGCAGGAAGTTTTTCCTTAGGAGGAGAAATATTGTAGACAGACCCTAAGAGAGTCTTAGAATTACCTTAGATTGACTCCATTCGGAGAGTTCTATTCTGGGGTGCACAGTCCACCAAGGAGAACTTGCCAGATGATTCTAAGAAGCCTAAGAATTATGCTATATAAGTGAATCTGGTCTATCAAAGGTGGCTTCTGGCCTTCCATCGAATGTCATAGAGACCTTCAAGCATCAAGATTTACCATGGATATGGCATGTTTCAGCTTATGATGGATGAGGGTTCAGAATCCACACAGCTGAAAGTCAAACAATGGGTTAATGCTGGTGTAGGACTCAGGCATTGTCCCTTGGCTTGTGAGATGCCACCAACCCAAGGGCATGTGCTCCACCAGGCCAACATTCCGCCTCAAGAGCTGGAGCCATCTGATCCCTGTCTCTCCATGTCGTCTGGGACATGGGAGCAGATTCAACAATAAAAAGTTGCCAGTTTTCTTGTGACCGATGGCAGGCAGGATAACACCCTCACTAAAGGGTTGTAAGACTGACTAAAAGACAATGAGTCTGGCATGAAGCTTTAGAAACCATGACATCCGATTTGCATACCTGTGCAGGCATGGGGAAAGAGGCTAAGGCAGTAACCTAAGGAGGTCCTGGCACCTGCTGGCTCCTGAGCCATCACCTCGGCAGCCAGTGCTTGGCATCCACCCCCTGTTTGCATAGCCTGCGGTTGCTTCCTAGATCCCAGGTTTTGCTTCATTAGGAAGGACAGAGAAGTCTGGCATGGCGACACTCTTTAATGTTTGTTTCTTGTCCTTGTCTCCATGACTCAACGTGCAGCTGTCTCTGCCAGCAATGTCCAAATGCACCTTGGTCGAAGAAGACTTTATTTTCATATGGATCTTAATCTAATTAGCCAGTAGGAGCTATGGTTTGTGTCATGGTTGCCCATCTTGATCTAATTAGCTACTGGAGTAGAAGCAGGGTGGATGTGGCATCCTTGCGGTGGGCATGTGCAGAGCTTCTTCTGTCAGGGTTTGCCTGCTGGCAGAGAGATTTCTAAACAATGAAAACCGTCCACAGCTTAAGCCACATCTGTAAAAGCAAGTCTTCTAGAAGCATCTTTAGATGCACAGCCAGAAACACCCAGAGCTCAAACCTCTGCTCAGTCTGTTCAGTCACATCTAGTTAAGTCCACAGGCAAGCATCATCATGGTCCTTGTCTAAAGGGTAGATGGAGGATTACACGGGAGAGACAGCTGGCTGGGTGTCTCCCTCCCCCTCCCCCCACAGCCATAGCTTATTTCCTGGTGCAGGGTGGGAAACCTCTGATGGCTTTCACTCTCTGTACCTTCTCCTGCAAGTGTGGCTCAGAAGACAGAGTCTGTCCGCAGCACAGTTTATCACTCTGACCTCCTCTGTATAGGTCTCCCCTCCCTCCTTCCCCACTGCCCCTCTTCCTCCCTCCCTCCTTCTGTCCTTCCTCCTTTCCCCTCCCATCTCTCTGTCTCTCTTTTCCTTTCTTTCTTTGAATTGGATTTCACCCAGGATTCCTTGAGGCATACTTGCCAATCACCACAGGGTCCCTCCCGCCTGTGGTAACCTCCCAAAGGAGACAGAAGTGGTTGTATACAAGTCTAAACTCAGGGGAAAACCAAGCTGGGGAAATTACCAAAGCTTGGAATTGAGGAAACAGTAGAAAACACAAATCCAGGGAAGACCATGTGAAGGGAGCTGCCCGGGCAAATGCTAAGAGGACCAACAACTGGGCGAGGCAGGTCAAGGGTCTCTGGACTCCTTCCCCAGCGGCAGTTTGGGTGAGTTTTCTAGCCAAACCGCCATTCCTTATCAGTTGCTGGCCCAGGTGAGCGTCTGGCCTCAAGTCATTTTCTTTCTGCCTCTATTGCTGTTGTCATAGCCCTACAGCCCAAATTTAATTACTCATCTTTCTTTCCTTCTGAAATTCCCATCAGCCTCCCCGCTGGCCGCTTCCATTAGAAGTAGCACCCTCTCCTCTTTCTCTTTTTCGCTCTTCCTTTCCCCCTATTACTGCTTCATTATTAGATCTTGTAGTGAGTAAGCATTCCTAGTCTAGCTTAAAAGATGACTTAGGAACTGCGCTGGTGTCGTGCCTGGAAGTCTGAAGATTTCAAAAAGCAAAGGCATACGATTGCAGAAATACTTTCGTGAGCTAGACACCTTCCCTTCCCGTGACACTGAACCTCTCAGGGAAATGTTCACATAGAGCGAATGGGCTCCTTTCCTTCCGGGGATCGGTGCAGAAATGAAGGGTTTTTGAGAAAGCAGAGGGATTATAGTTTACAGTCATACAAGATAATGCTAATAGCTAGCGCACCTCTCCTCATCCTTGTGTAAGAGCACAGGGGTCCCCAGTGGTGTCACACTCCCACAACACAGCACACTGCTAACATGATCAGGACCCTAAGCGGTGACTAGGACCACACTATGGTCAATTTTGGACTTCCTGAAAGTCTGAAGAACTCTAGTGAGACACAGAGGGGGCTGGACTCACTGAACAGCAGAACCAGTGTCTCATCCCCAATGCCATCTGTGTAAACACCCTCACACTCGACCCCCTGAGCAGCACATGGGTTCTTCCTCAGGTGAGTGGCCAGAGGCAGTATACCACAGTGCTTGTGCAATCGAAGCGAATAAATCCTTCTTCAGAAATTTGCCCAATGCACCCCTCCATACAACACACTTCTTCTTGGACACTCACTGGATCTTGGGTTTTCTCTACACTCAGCACACACCTCCCGATGTGGTGTGGGAGAGTTGTTTGTATTCTGTCAATCATGTTTTAAATAAATTCTGATTGGCCAGGAAGAAAGTATAAGTGGGTCAATCAGACAAGAAGTAGAGGCAGGGCTATGAGAACAGGAGAATTCTAAGAAGGAGGAAGCCCATTCCTCCCAGTTTTGTCCAGACACTGAAGAAGCAAGATGTGATCTGCCCCGCTGAGAAAGGTACTGAGCCATGTGGCTAACATAGTTAAGGATAATGGGGTAATATACATTATAAGAGCTAATACAAAGTCTGAGCTAATGGGCCAATCAGTTTATAATCAATGTAGAATCTCTGTGTGATCTTTTGGGGCTTACTGGCTGTGAGAACTGGACAGGACAGAAACCCCAACAAGCCCAGCCCATCATGTTACACAAATGTATAGCGCTTCGACTGGCTATTGGAATCCTGCATGGGACATGTGATTTGGACCCCAACAACAAAGAGGTAGCGCAATGCAGCGTGCTCTGCTTGAAAAGAAAGCTCCTGGAAACAGAAAAAAAAAAAAAGCTCTGTTTTACAAGGCAGTCTGCCAGTGTCTTTAATTCCACATATCCCAGTTACCTTGACAAAAGGTATGCCTAAGAGGCAAGCGATTTCTGCGAGACTGACTTCCTGATGTTTGGTTTAGAGGAAGAAAATTTAATTGTCAGTCAATGAAGACAGTTTTGCTTTCTCTGGCTGCAAATACCAGAAGTTCCATGGAACATCCCAGTGTCAAGACAACAACTCTAGATCCCCTTCACACACAGAGATCACATGACCTTGTGGGTCAGTTTCTCTGTGGCATCATATGGGCAGGGTAGATGAGATGTTTCCCCTGCAGGCCACGTGGGAACCACCTGAGATTCTGCTTTTTCTGAGTAGCTACAAAGCACCATCTGCCCCATGGTTGTCCTCTCTGTAAAGAGCTTGGCTCAGCTTCTAAAATTTCTAAAATTTTAATAGGTCTCAAAATGATATAATGCCCTCCATTGCCCTCAGGTCAATATTCTGGTCTCAGCTTTACTTCTTGCTGTGATCCTTGATTTTTATACTTCAGTTAACACTGAATTCTGGGTACACACACACACACACACACACACACACACACACACAGAGTATACACAGAGATATACACACAGAGAAATGCACACACAATTGAACTATGAATGCTCAAAACTGTGTTTTAACAGCAATGCTATCATCATTTTTTAATCATTTTTTATTGAGCTATACATATTTTTCTGTTCTCCTTCCTTCCTCCTCCTCACCTTCTACCCTCTTTTGTGCCTCACACACTCCCGGTTTACTCAGACCTTGTCTTTTTCTCCATTTGTAACTCAGGACAATGATGGAGATAGAAGTGTTAGCAGTGATGTAAGCTTTGAATAGAAAACATTGTAGAGGTACTATCTTTTAGTCGTGATAATCAATATTCCCCATACCCTGAGTGCAGTACTTCTGGTTGAAACCCTGAATGTCTTTTACAACTTCAGTCAGTGGGCTGAGGGTTCCTGATGCATGGCTGGAAGCTGAATTTGACCACAATGTGGCTTGACTTCTTAAACCTTATAGTCGGGGAGACCTGAAAGCAAAATTACCTGATGCATGTGACCATTCAGAGAAAAGGTTCTCTCTGGAACATTCATTTGAAATGTTTGTTGAAAATGGTATTTAAAACATACTGAGACTTTAGCTCTCTGAGTTTAAAAAAGGGGGAAGAGATTGACAAGGTCAAACCTTCCAAATTTCTCCCAAACAGCACCACCAGTTGGGACCAAGAGTTCAAATACCCATGCCTTTTGGTGACATTCTAATTCAAACTACCATAGCCCATGTGAATATAAACAAGAGGCCAGGCTGTCTCACATAGATTAACTCTCAGTGACATGTAGCCAGTGGGCTAACCTGGCCAATGAATGTTCAGTTGAGGAAGTGTAACATCCTTAAAACATTCCTGAATTTCACCCTCATCTCCTCATTGCAGAAGGAACAGCCATGCCTTGCCCTGTTTTGATATTGAACATGGAGCTTATCATTGAGCTTAAGTCTGTTTCCGGAAGGGTGCTTGTACTGCCCGGGGATGCTTTATACTGGTTCCGTTTCTGAGCTTGGCTTGATCTTTAATAAACAAGAGATTTTCAGAGCCCAATGATTTTCATTTTAAATGAGTTTTTTTTTCTTTTTTCTTTTTAGACAGCATACATGAGAGTCTGTCAGTAACACTGAAGGCCATTCTATACCTTAGGAAGGACTCCACGTGAAGTCCATAGATACCTCATGAAGGGACAATTTCTGAGATGAAGTGGTAAGAGATATTTGAAGGCAGAGAGATCAAGGAAATGTCAGAACCAATGAGCAGTCATGGTCCCTCTGACTCCTGTCTGTGGACAGATGCTGCGGTGTGCCAATTCTCACAAAGGCCAAGGCTCCACTCTTCTACTTAAACCAATTCTCTTTGAAAACAATGGATGTTGCAGTTTTAAAAAGCTATGGAAAAAAGTCTCCTGTAATCAAATATCAGAGTAGCTAAGGGGCTCCAGGGTCCCTGAGAAGCCTCATCTCCATGTTCATTCTCCTGTTCCCATAGAAGTCCCAGTTTGAGGTGTCTGAGCCACACATACACCTTCCAGGTATGCTACCTTGTAGGACACTGGTTCTCAACCTTCCTAAGCCTGTGACCCTTTAGTGCAGTTCCTCATATTTTGGTGATCCCCAACTCTAAAATTATTTCATTGCTTAATACGTATAATTTTGCTACTGTTATGAATCTAACATAAATATCTGATGTGTAAAATATTTTATATACAACCCCTGTGAAATAATTGTTTGACCCATCCCCAAAGGGGTCACAACCCCCAAGTTGAGAACTGTTCTTTTCGGAACTTGAGTACTCAAATCTGAGATATGAATCTGAAAAACACAGGAGCTAAGTTCAGTGACTGAGTTCTCAAGCACAGAAGTACACTGTATGTGCTGGATGCTGAAGAGTATGCCTTGAGTTAGTCAATGAAAGGGGCTTTAGTTAGACTAGCCCAGGATCAAGTATCACAGATTTTGTCAAGAAAATGGGTTTGGAAGTAATTTATGTCTTTACCTCAAAATTTATAATCTATTGAAAGATGATCATTTGATATAAAGAGTTTTCTAGTATGAAAATTACTGGTGAAAAAATATATTGTGTTTCCAATCACTATCCTAGGCCATGATTGAGCAGTCTCTGTTCAATTGTCTTGAGTGCTAGAGTCTTTAGATGCCAGAAGATAAGAAGTCCAGTATGAGTTTCAGATTAAATCTCTATGACAACCTCAGGACTTTCGTATTATCCGAAAGTAACCAGGATTCAAACTAAGTGGAAATCTTTTGTAGAATATTATTTTAAGATGTGTTACTTTTGTTTACAACGTGGAACATTTGTTTAATGATGTAAAGGTGTGTTGCTTTTGTTTAGACTTCATTTGATTAACTGTGAAGCTGTGATTCTTTGCCTGTCTAAAACACCTGATGGTCTTAACGAAGAGCTGAATGGCTAATAGCAATGCAGGATAAAGAATAGGTGGGGCTGGCCAACAGGGAATAAATAGGAGGAAAAGAATCTTGAAAAAAGGAGGAGTGAGAGAACAAGGAAATGAGGACATCAGGGTCCAGCCACTTAGCCACACAGCCGGCCATGAAGTGAGAGTTTGATACATGGAAGTTAGGAAAGGAAAAAGCCTGGAGGCAAGAAGTAGTTGGGATAATTTAAGAAAAGCTGGCAAGAAGCAAGCCAAGCTAAGGCCGGATACTCATGACTAAGAAGAAGCTTCCATGTGTGAATCATGTGTGGTGGGGCCCCCAAAGAACAAAAGAAGACCAAAGAGCCCCAAAGAGCAAAAAGCCAAAAAAGCAAAACAACCAATGACAGGAACCATAGGTTGACACCATGTCCTCTTAATAACCTAGAAACTACCAGGTAGTGTGGAAAGAGCTTTACTGTTCAATATGGAATGCTCACAGTGGTGAAGGAAGGCATGGCAGTCATGGTGGCCACACTTTTAACAAAAGGGTGTTTGAGGACACACTTGCCATCATGCTCCCTGGACCACTACCTGCTGCAGCTGGCAGGGGCACATCCCCAACTTTCCATTTATCAGATTCTAGTTGCCGACATGCTGTGCCACTCTCAGCAGTGGAAGTATCCATAGTAGACAAAACCGGTCCCAGAATCAAGTCAACTAACCCACGAAGAGTAAACCACAACTTTTGTTTTCTTGACTGTCTTGTATCATATGCCTACCAGGACAGCCACCAGTGTGGTATGCAATGTGCCTCCTGTGTTTCTGGAAATGAAGGACCCAGGATAGGCTCATATATGACGAAATATTGAACTATGATGCATGGAGTATGGGCACAGACATTCCCTGCTCCTGCTGGCTTCTGACCCCTGATTTTCTGAGAACTGCTAAGACTGGTAAGAACCATTGGCATTTTGCTGTGTATGGAACCTGACATTTCACTCCAGTCCACTCTACTCTAATCTGTATCTCATCATTTACCTTCCACACCGAAGAAAGCTCTCCTTTATAGCTGGCCTGCAACCTTTAAAAACACCACCGCCAACAATAATGAAACATAAACTCTGTTGACCATACCCTTTCTTTGAACTTCACTGGGGGCCAAGCTTGCTTTCAGAGAGAAGCCCTCTATGTGTTCTCTTTCTTTCTACTCTGGTTTTGCATTTTAGCCAGTATCAGTTCTTCTTATGTCTTTTCTCAGATCTACCAGAAGAAGAATTTCTAGATTAAAATATGGTCTCTACAATGATGTGTTATTACCCAGCCCCTTTTGGTTTAAACAATAAATAAAACACATTTGTTCTAGAAGCTAAGAGTCAAAAAAACAAGGTAAAGCAGGCTTTGTATCTCCAGAGACCAGGAGAGAACTGTTGTACTCTTTAGTATCTATTGTCTACCATAGACATTTGCTCTGTTTCCTTAATTTCTTTATGTACATGGCTTGATTATTTATCACATAACCAAAATGCAATATAAATATTTTTTTCCAAATGAAAGGGTTATCTTTGCCACCCCACAGATGTATATAGCAATGTTTAGAAAAATAGTTGCAATATAATGCTTTATGAAGATTATATAAGCCTAGCATAAATGTAAAAAAATTATAATGAATGTTAGTGAAGCCTTGGAAATGATGCCATGAGGTCTGTGTTGACATCAAAGACATGCAGTGCTGGTGTAACCTGCCATTCTCTCCTATCATTGGTCTTTAAGCAAGGCTGAAGTTATAGCCAAGGAGATGTCCGAAGCCTAGTGATATCAAGTATGTTCTCCAAGGCCTTGTGTTTAAATGCATGGTGAATTCAGGTTCTCTGATTTCATGTGGATCTAGGTTCTACAGCTGATCTATCCTGATTCCTGTTCCATTACCCGAAGTACCTTGTTCATAGGAACTGTGCTGTAGACATTTAAGAGCGTGGGATTGGAGTATAGCTTGGGATACAGTATTGTTGCAGATGTGCAAGGACACTGTGATGTGGGATTCCCCTCTGTATGCTGTGAATACCATTGGTTAATAAAGGACTGTCTTGGGCCTGTGCAGGGCAGAATAGAGGTAGGTGGGGAAAACTAAACTGAATGCTGGGAGAAAGAAGGCCGAGTGGAGGAAGAAGCCATGTAGTCCCACCCGAGATAGATGCTGGGGATGGAACTTTACCCAGTAAGCCACAGCCACATGGTGATGCACAGATTAATGGAGATGGACTAGTTTAAAATGTAAGAGTTAGCCAGAAATATGCTTAAGCTATTGGCCAAACAGTATTGCAAGTAATATAGTTTCTGTGTGATTCTTTCAGGGCTCAGTGGCTGGGAACAAACACACGGCCTTTTACTATAACACTGGGTCCATCGGCAGCATGCCATCCTTCCCCAAAGAGAAGGATGACATCATGTGGTATTTTTGTAGCTTCCACCTCTTCCAATAACCTTTGAAGGCTCAGGTCAGCCCAGTTTGCTTTTGGCACCCATCCTCTCATCTCTCCAAGCAAAGCATCAGCAGGCTGAGAGCTTTTAGTTAAAGGGTCTGGAATTGCACAGCTCTGGAGTCCCTGGGAGTCTCCTGCTTCTGTCACTCACCCTTCCCAGGAAGATGATTGTCAGCAGAGTCACACCGCTACAGTCACCTGCGTGACAGGCATCGAGGGCCAATATTGTGAAGGATAAATACAATAGCATACATAATTTGCACTGTAAATGAAGTTGCTGAAACACGCTTGTCCCTTCCTGAGTGTGTCAATGATGGATGACTGCAAGGTGAATCATCTTCATCTAGCGGTCAGTCACCTGGCAGTCATACCTGTCAACACTATCAAGAAGCTTTAAACCAAGGTGGATGTTTGGGAGCCAGAGGCAGGAGAGTAGTGAGCTCTAACCCAGCCTGGGCTATTTAGTTACTATATATGGGCTGCCTTGCAAGACCCTGTCTCAAACAAATAAACAAGCAAAAACAAAACAAAATAAAGCAAAAACAACAACTATAAAAACCAACTTTTTCTTGCCTACCCCCTCAAAATACCAAAACAGAACAAGAAAAAAAAATCTAAAAGCCAGCAGACAGAAACTAATAATAAATTAATTCAAACAGGGCCAAGGAACAGTTCTTACTCACATGGGCTAAGCCCTTGGCTCGATTCCCAGTAGCACAAACCATAACGAAAAGAAAGAACAAATAAGTCAACCTGCAGTCCCACCATGTTTTAACTACTTGCTCTCACCTTGAGAGACACGTTAGTTCCCACATTCACAGCATGCTCGGCTTTCCAGTGGTCCAAGCAAATGCTCCTATCTCTCTGTCTTCCTTAGGCTCGCCCACTTCCATTCTCGAGGATAAAAACAGAACCGGGCAGACAGCCCACCTCCTAGGAGGGTTGTGGAATTCACACATGAACCTCCCTTTCCACTCCGCTTCTCTTTCTCAGTGCTTCAAGGTCCACGGGCATTTATTCGTCACCTCCTTGATGCCTTGCACCCAAACTGCATAGAATTACAAAGATGAATCACCCAGCAAAAATGCTGAAAAGCGAGAAGTGTCCCTACCCTTTTAGTTTAATGTTACAGCCCGGCAAGCTGACCAGCGCGCCCTGTGCTAACTATGGCGATAACAGTGAATGGCAGTGAGGAAATTTATGCAGAACATGAGTGTGCTTGGAACCAAGAGCACTCAGAATTTGAATCTGCAGTGATTAACTTCAGGCAATGAGAACTGGAGAGGGAAGTAAGGACTCAGAGAGGGACTGGAGTCAGTTTCTGTTGCCTCTCAGGTCTCCAGCCTCTGCTTCTGGAGTCAGATTAGTATGCAAAGCCTTCTCACGTGTGGCGCTGCCCAGACCAGGAAAGCCTGCTCACCTCCCACCTATAGCTGCAGAAGCACAGGGGACTTTGATGGTCTGAGGGAAGTCTCTCCTGTTTTTAGGGTTTTACAGCCCAGAGATAACCCCGCAGTGTCAAATGGTGAAGTCATGAGCTGAATCCACCTGTTATCTAAGAGTCCTTTCTTTTATCCATCAGTTCTTACCTTCAGACCTGCATGCATGAGGCCAGATACTCCAGAGGAATGGAGGTGATAGAATGCATATATAAGTAATCCTGAAGTATGATTGTTTGTGTTCTTGGATGCATAGCCTTGATGACTCAGAGAGCTGGCTGCATAAGATAACCCGGTGCTTTCTGCTTGAAACAGTTCAGATTAGTGCTNGATGGAGAACCCAAGCTGCTTACTTCATTCAGTGGGGTTTCTCAATAGTCCTACCTCTGCTCGTATGTGTGTGTGTGTGTGTGTGTGTGTGTGTGTGCACATTCACGGGCATGTGCAGTTTAACACCACACGTTAGCAAAAAGCGGAGTGACAGATGTGGGTTACCCTCTGTTGGAGCTGTTGGTCAATGACCCCAGACACTACAGGCTGCCCCCACTGTTCTTCGTGGCCCTCCAGAATTTGATAGTCAGACCACTACTGCATGCACCCCACACTTGAGTTCTAGAGCGTAATGAAGGCCAGCTGGTTCTCATGCAGTGGTTCCCTTTGCACTGGCTAACTTGTAAAGGGCTAGAAGGTGCTGTGCCTACTCCCTGAGAAATGAAATCGCCACCAGTCGTACCTGGTTGTGGACACTTTGTGCTACAATACCATCCTAGAAAGATGTTAAAATCCTTTCAAGAGAACAGTCAGCTTTCTTCATGTCCTCACTGATCCTGTCAAGGGAGGTTCAGAGGAACAGAAGGGAGAGGTGAATGCCACTGAGTGATCCCCAGGTATGTAGGGCTAGGTGCCATCTAAACTATGCCATCTTGCAACATCAATTGTGTCGAAGGACTCTGAGCCAAGGCCGGGAACGCTCCACGCCATAAGCTGGAGCATGGCCCCTGACCTCCAGTTTTACAAGGCTCAGGAGTCTGTTAAATTTTAAATGGAAATAGTTTAGTTTGAAGTTCTTTCTTTTTTTTTTTAATTTTAGGAAAGAATGGCATATAAATGGCATGCCAACCTTGTTTTCTCTTTCCAAATTAAACGCACACACCCAGGTCATTAATGAACAAAGATTAGGGATATAATGCCATATAAGCATTACTCGTTTTCCTCTATTTGCAAAAGGGAAAAAAAAAAGAAAGAGAAATGCCAGCCCTTTGGTGAAACAAGAGAGAAGGACTGTGGACTAGCTTCCACAGTGAGGCACGCAGAAGCAGCGGGTCATCAGGTGCGCAGACTGTGAAGTTCAAGACTCCACATTAACTTGCGGAGGGAGGAGAGAAATCCCCTCAGGTAACTGCTCAGTCCATCTAAAGCAGTGACTTCATGCAGTGCTGAAGGGCGAGTTCAAAGAAGTGGAACCCTGCGGCACACCATCTATCTGGAGAGCTACTCCTGTGGCCACACCCCTTATAGTCACAAACTGTAGAGTTCCTTTACTCGCCTCTGCTATTTTTCCAGAATGGCATCGGCAAAATGATGCTCAGGGTCGGACATTCTGGGTTTAAGTTTGGTCCTGGTAATTATTGAATGCGGGAAGTAACTGGAGAAAATAGTTAATTCCCTTTAAATGGGGCAAGTGGATTTGCACACTATGGACCACACTTTATGTTCATGGAAGTGGATGTACACACACACACACACACACACACACACACACACAATGCCCAGCTACAAGAATATTCTAAGAGGCAGACATGTTGCCTCAAGGACTACTATTTCCTCCCATGCAGACAGTTGCATTTCTACAGGCTTGCTCAGTGGCTCCGCTTCTGTCCATCTCTCACTTCCTCCTGTGTGCACAGACAATAGACTTGGAAGTGGCTGTGAGAGCGTTTTCCCAAGACCTCATTCTTGCTCTTGTCTAATATTTCCAAACAGTCCCCCACCTCACCAAGTGGGTTTCTCTCTGCTTGTGTCTCCGACGAGCATTGATTACTTTTCAGGTAATCCATCATGTGGTGTTTTATGCAAAGTACACCCTGCCCACAGATTTACAAGCAGCCTGAGGCCCAGGATGGAGTTATGCCATCCCTCCACACCTACAGACCCTGGCGTGTGTGAGATGCTCTGTGAAGACACATCCTTTGAATTCATCTTTCTGCTGTCAAGATCCCCTGCTGGTTTAGAGTTTGTATTAAGCAGGGCAAGGATTGTTTAAATTCGCCTTGATTTGGATGCAGCAGGGGTGCTTCAGTGAGATGTTTCAAATCCTCTTAACTTCTTGCTACTTAGCAGTTTCCTCGGAGATGAAGCATTCTATCCTGGAGGGAGGCTCCACGGAACTCAGGAATTAACCCCATGGCTTCAGGAAATCCCCAAAGTGACCAATTCAACAGGTTCCTCCCTCCCTAAGCTTTATATAAGCTAGGAGGACTGCTGAGGGATGGGCTGAGCCCAGCAGAGCCGCCTGCAAGAGACCTCTGACCTGTCCAGCTGCCTCCCAGTTGTGCAGTGACCTCTAGGTGGTCTGATTTTCATGATCTGGCATCTAGGTTGAGGTGGGCTTTAGGGGATGCAGTTGTCTTTGAGTAAGGCCTGCTACTGAAAGTAACCCCTCACCCATATTCCTATTGGTAACTTCGAAAAACACTCATCTCAAAGTTGGACTCTGGCAGTACCCAGTACTTCAGTCTGTTATTGATTTCCTGTGTAGGGTGAGGGGATATTTGTTCATGACTCCTCTGTGGGAAAGACGTATGTACTTAAAGTTAAAAAGTGCAAATAAACTTTAAAACCCCAATGGCACTTCTGGATTCCTCAAGGCTTACTATACTTAGAACTTGCTATTTTCCACTCTTTTTCTGACCTCAAATATGAACGTAAACTCTCTGTGAAAGCTAATGATCGACTCCAACTGTGTTCTTTCGGGCCTCGCTGCAAATTTACCTTCACCGTCTTTATCTTCATCCCTTGAGGGTGAAACTGCACGCTAGAGAAGAAATCAACTTCGAATGTGTTCTTGAGGTTCAAGGTGCAATTTTTTTTTGGGTGGGGGACTACATTTTTAAAGAATAAACTTTAAACTTCAAGAAAATGTGTAAATAGACTGAAATACCCACGGAGGGATTTTGGAGGTCTATTTCAGAAGCAAGGTTGAGAGAAGCTTTTAGGCTTCCATTTAATAAAGTCACAGTTCACCATATCCCTTTGGCTCTTTGTTTTGTTGACATTGTATTCTGGGCGTGGCATTTTTTTTTTTTGTGTGGAGTATCTGTTGTGAGGGAGGGAGGAGTCATGATGGGGCCTTGCAGGAAGTGCTTTGGATGCTGGGGAAAAGGGCTCAGCATGCACCAGGAAAGTGGGAAACCTGCATGGAGTACAGTCGAATGCCCAATGTCCTCGTGGTGTGCTGTGGGACAATGGTCTTTTATCCTGTCACTTGTATTATTTTCAATAAAATGCTGATTGGGCAATAGCCAGGCAGGAAAAGTAGAGGTGGAGTGATGAGAACAGGAGAATTCTGGGAAGAGGAAAGACGCAGTCTGCAGTCATCACCCAGACACAGTGGAAGCAAGATGAGAATGCCTCACTGATAAAGGTACCAAGCCACGTGGCTAACAGACAAGAATAATGGGCTAACATAAGATGTAAGAAAGATTTAATAAGAAACCTGAGCTAATAGGCCAATCAGTTTATAACTAAAGTAACTCTCTGTGTATTTCTTTGGGACGGAATGACTGTGGAAACCTCTGTCAACAATGGTGTTGCCTTAGGATGGAGAAAGTCCACATTACCCAGTGGGTCTGAGTGCCAGTGGGATATCCTACCTTATCTATTGCCATGTTCCAACATTGGGGCAGAGTAGAGAGAAAGGAGAGGGTTTCGAGCCTGTCATAGCCCATACGCTGTGTGCACAGTAGTAACAGGATAACTGTTTGCTTTGTGGGCCTGAATGTAAGCACTTGCCATGTCCAGAGAGTGTCACATCACATGAAGTTACAGTCATGAGAGGCTGATGTGGGTGCTGGGAACTGAACTTAGATCCTCTGAAGAGCAGTCCAGGCTCTTAACCATGAGCCATTTCTCTGACCCTAACCCTAAGCCATTGTTCACTCTTGTCACAGAAGCCTGTGCCATATGGTTTGGGCATAGATGTCGAGTTGGTATGTCTGCCCGTGAACTGTTGATCTGAGTTCCAAAATGAGAAAGGTAACCGTGTTTAGTCAGGAGTCAAATGTCACTCTGAATCCTTCAGGCTTTCAGTCACAGTTTTTTTTTTCTCTCAGTGTTCCTGATAGTATATGTATGTGTGTTCATGCATGTGCTGTGGCTGTAGTGTAAGGGTCAGAGGACAGCCTGTGGGAGACAAGTCTCTCCTTTCATAATGTAGGTCCTGGAGGTCAAACTAAGGTCATCAAGCTTGGCAAGCAAGCACCTTTATCCCCTCAGCTGTCTGGGCAGCCCCCTCCTTGTTTGTAAGTGTGCAAAAGTTCTGTGAATGAGAGTGGAGATATTAGTTTGGGAGACCTGTGTTAATGAGCAGAAGAGAGACACCTCCAGGTGAGTGTGTAAAATTATCTGATGTTTCATTCTGCTGGGAAAATTGCCACCTATCAACTGTAGGGAGACCCTTTCTGAATAAAAAAGCCAGTACTTAATTCTCCCCAGTGAAGCATGTAGTTTTCCCTGGACAGTGTTGGAGTGGTAGAGACTCCACAGGGCACTGCACATACTTACGATGTTTCTGCTAGAGCATTCTCATGTTCTTTACTGTGATGAGAATAAATTAGGCACTGGACCCATTGAGGCATCTCTCACTATACATGATCCTGAAACAACTTCTGGGTTTACAGAGCTTTGTTCTTTAATTTACTACCTGTTTTAAATGCTATCGTTTATTCAAAGGAGTTGTTGGATGATCCTCTTCCCCATCTCTTCTCTCCCACTCTCTCCCTTCTCCTCCCATTCTAATTTTTGAAGACATAGTCTCATTATTTAGTTCTAGCTGGTCTGAAAATCATGACAACCCTGCAACTCAGCTTCCCAAGTACTTAGACTACATGTACAAGCCACCACACTTCTGTCGATGCATTCTTAATTGCAGTGTGTGCAGGGCAATCATTTGCTTTTATTCAAGCTTCTCATCTCTTCTATACTTGTTTCTTCCCCAAAGTCACCTCTCCAATTATACAGAAATTATAGCTAACACTTGTAAATGGAGAATGTGACTATGCAAGCTAGGATCTGCTTCTGAGATCTAGCTACTGCCAGACCTGTTCTGATCAGGCCAAGCTCTGACCTCTGGGAGCTCTATCCCTGTACCTGGAACACAGGCTTGCATTCCCAGTTCAGATTTGTGAGTGCCTGGCTCGAGCTCCTTGCAGTTCCTGACTGGCTACAAGCTCTGGGTTCCTTGACTTTCTGCCCAACTCCAACCATCTCCGTATGTGGGTGTGCTGCTCTTAATTATTTAAATTTAAATAACCTTGTTAGTAATTCTAAGTCTCAGATAATTCAGGAACTGATCTAGTACCTGCCTTAATGCCACAACTGTGACATCTGCTGGCCAATCAAGATTATTATGCCTACAACAGTTTTCTGAAAATTATAGCAATGGTAAGTTAATTTGATTAATAAAATACAAATAAATAAATATGAAAATTGTAAACCAACCCCAAGATCATCTTAGGCAATGCCACCATCAAAGAATTTAGCAATCTTTTTATTTCTACTATGGATGGATTTCTGCAAAAATTATATGACCTACTTGGTACATATATTTTTGAGGTCATGGTGGATGTTAGTTTTGTTCTTCATATTATATCCTTAAACAAATGGTTTGACAACAGAGTTAAGAATGAGAAACATTTAGAAATGATAAAGTCTTTACAGACTGGTAATAAGAAATTATTTGAAAGTATTTATACTATTGAAATGGATAATCAAAATTTGTTAAAAAGTTATGATAAGCTAGCAGATAGAATGTCCCTCCAGGAAGGCAGTCTTCACACCATCCAAATAATCTCTAAGGATGAGAAGATATCATTAATGGAGAAATTTAAAACCTTGCAATCTCATGTGCAGAATGAGCACCAGAAATTAATTGATTTGATGAAATCATTAGAATTATTCACAGATCAAAAGATTCAGGCTTTACAAAAGATACTGATAAAAATTTGAATTGATTGAGAAACTTTTCTGAACTTGATAAGCAAGGAGAGGAGGTACAGGCAAAGGAATTAGCATTGCCAGTACCTCTTAGAGTCAGAGATGACTTACCAAGAGTTTTAGCTACTTATCCTCTTATTACCTCTGAAAAGCCAGCAAATACTCAATACCCAAATTGATATACAGAATGTAAATGAAAACCTATATGTATGAAAGATTTAAAAGATATTAAGCAAGCTGTAGTGTCTTATGGCATGCATTCACCATTTGTTTGGGAGTTGGTAAAAACACGAGCTGCAAGCAATAAGGTAACTCCACATGATGGCTTCAATTTGTCTAGCTATGCTAGAAAATGGGCTACAGTTACAATAGAAGTGCTATTTGAAAGAGGAGGCTAAAACCCAGTACATCAAGGAAGAATCAAAGGATTTGAGGCCTCCCAGGATCAAATTCTTGGTGACAACTATAATGCTGATCTAGATAGTCAAGCTATGTACAAAGAACACATCTTGTCCCTATGCTATACAGCAGTCTTGAATGCTTAAGGCAAGATTCAAGAACTAGTGAGAAGAATTGAATCATATACTAAGGTCATTCAAGGCCCAAGAGAACCCGATAGAGACTTTTACCAAAGATTAACTAAAGCTGTACAAATAGGGGTAACAGATTCAAAAGCTAGAAAGTACTTATTGAATTTCTGGCTTTTGAAGATGCCAACTTAGAATGCAAAAAGATACTTGGGCCTTTAAAGATCATATCAGCATCAATGATGAATGGAACCTACACACAGTCAGTGTTGAGTCATTTGGCTATAATACCGAGGCTTGGGTAGGAGAAGCAACTTCCAAAACTTTAGAATTGACAGATACATCTCACTCCCTGGACAGTCTGTTTTACCCAAAATTCTTCTGTAACATTGGGGCATCCATCTTTAGCCTATAGGGAAGCAGGAAATTTGAAGATCTATTCTGCCTTGAACTAGCAAAGTTCATCAGTTGTTTTTTTCTGTGTTCTGCAAAATGTCTGGCCATTCTTTCATGAAGTAGGAACCTTGAAGGACCATCTCACTTTCTTTTGACAAGTTCAACAGTCATTTATCTGTGGGTCCTACATGTCCAGTTTACACAGCATGCCATCAAGCAGTCCAGATTAAAGCAGTTTCTTGTCCAAATGGCCAGCTTGTCCAATTGAAGGCAAAGTTCATAACAAGTTTCTTCAATACCATCAACCTCTCCAAAGTAATTAGTGCTGCCAGAAGAAGACATGTCTCACTATTGAGAAAAGTCTAAGTTCTTAAAACATTTTAAATGCCATTTTATATAGGTCTTTGAAGTGCTGAAGATTAACTAACATATCTCTGTATATCCAGAAAACCTAATATAATTAAAAGTTTGATTATTATAGATGACTATCTATTAATCTGTATTTCTTAACTATATGTTACATTTTTAAATGAGCTGTATAAACATAATACCTTAAACAAGAATAGAAATATACATATAACAAAATTGACCTTAAATTTGTATCAATAAATCAAAGTTCATACCAATGAAAAGTATTCAATTCTATATTATATTCTATCATAGTCCCCTTTTTATGAAGAAATATACTGTGAACATTAACCACTTATAATCAACCACCTTTAAATGAAAAGAAAAACATTTTAAACAATCATTTTGTGAGTTTGGGTCTACTTTTCTCCAAACTGTTTCCTGCTATTTGTTGGTTGAAGTATTGTTAGGGTTCATGGAGACTGTTTTGGAGGCCTTGTCAATCCATCAAACCACATTAGCCTGTAAGGAATCCACAGGTTCCAGGCCTCTGTAGAAAAAAAAAAGCAGGACCTCTTTTCCAAAGTAACATGACCTTAGAATGAAATTTTGAAGTTAAGATATCTTTAAAATATATATGCTGTTTTAGCTTAGTAGCTCCCTGAATCAATTGTCTCTCTGCAGTCAAAAAAATCAAAGAAAATGCAATAATATACATAATACAGACTCCCTGTGTATAACCCATCTTTATATGGCTTATTTTTTAGCTCTATTACTTTTCAGTATTTTATTATCTTTATTCCTTTAATCTGTGACTGTCTGTACTCTTGTCTAAACTCTTTTTCCTTTCTCTCCCAAAGCCTATGTACATTTTAAAACATACTGTGACTCATTCAGAGGATTATTTTTGTCGAAATCTGTATTTATTGTGAATTTGTAATCATTATCTGACCAGGAGCACCCCCTCCTTTTTTAAATGCTAAATAGATGTGACTAGGACCAACTCAGCAGCCCTGCTTGTTGGCTAAGCCCCATCCAACATGGAAGAGGTATGTTAACTGCCTCTGTGATCCATGCTCCAGGAGTGTAGGGGGTCTATGTCGCCATTAAACAACTAGTATCTCCCTGTTCACAAACCCCATTTAAGTGCAGAACTTTCCCCAAAGAGCCAGAGTTAGTGGTGCAAGCACAAACCAGGAAGCTGTCTCTTAAAGGAGCCAGGTAGTTTTTGCTGCTATTGTAGAGTCAGACAGCCTTCACTTAAAGGAATTGTGCTTCTGCTTGCCTCTAGCAAACAGAGGCCACCTGAGAAAATGATGCTACCAAGAAACTGTGCTAAACTCTGTTCTTTTGTGTCTAGAATTTATTCCTAAACTCTCTCAGGATTTATGCAGATGTAGTTGGCCCATGTTAGCACCAGTATATAACGAGAGACTGCTCTTTTGTTCCTGGAATCCAGACTTGAATAACCACACAAAACTATATTAATTACAACACTGCTTGACCAATGGCTTAGGCATATTCCTATCGAGCTCTTATATCTTAAATTAACCCATTTCTATTAATCTGTATCACCATGAGGCTGTGGCCTACCAGGTAATGTTCTGGCATCCTTTTCCTTTGGCAGCTGCATGGTGTCTGCCTGACTCTGCCTACTCTTTATTTTCTTCCTGGCTTTACTCTGCTAAGCCATTGGCAAAACAGCTTTATTCATTAACCAATAGAAGAAACACTTATACAAAAGGAAATTCCACATAAAAAAAAACAACAACAAAAAACCACTGTTTAAATTTTGGACATCTCTTCTCTTTCCCACAAATTAGAAGAAAATTCAAGTTACTGGTAATTTATTTCATACCAAGAAACATACAAGGGTCATCGAGGAGGCTCTTGGAAATTTCTTGCAGTCAGGGAAGCACACAAATTGCTCTTGGCTTCAGTTTCCAACTGGAATGTCATGTCTACAAGCTCAATAAATGTTGCTCAGTAGCTGTTTCCTCTCTCTAGGTTTTCAGGTTCTTGTGGCTGATAACTTAAGTTTGAAGGAGAGTAGTATCTCTGAACAATTTGCTACCTTCTGGCTATCACATGACAAGCCATGGACAAAATAGCAGTTTAACTTGTTAATTGGTGGGTCAGAGGCAGGATCAAATTCAAATGACTTTTAAAAACAAGCTTTGAAAGAGATGCCATTCAGCCACTAGACAATCAGTCAACTGAAGTCTGATATCTGGTCTCCAATATGATGGCACACAAGCACTCAGGTAACAGAACCAGGATTATGTAGATGAGTTCAAAGCCATTGTGGTGTACAAAGTGAATTCCATACTGGCCAGGGCTACACAGCAAGACCTTGGTTTTTTTGTTTTGTTTTTAAACAAGCAACAATAAAACCAAATACTGAATAAAATGTGATATGTAGTGTGTTTCTCAGGATATTCTTGATATGTCATCTCAATCAATTAGGGATAATTTCATCACTTCAAAGAGAAGCCCACACTTTTAACAATAAACCATGTATTATTTATTACCACCACTCCCAACAGATCCCACCATTAATCCAAATCTCTGTCTCCACAGATCTGTGTATGCTGGAGATTTCTTATAAACAGTGCCTTGTGGCTCTTAGCACAGTGTTTCCAAGCTTTGCTCCTATTAGAGTTTCTCAGTTCTGATTCATTTATGACTGGGCATTGTTCCTTTGTGCAGACTTCCCTGTTTTGTCCATTCCTGCCTTTAATGGCTGTATGACTTAATTCTCCACTTTGGCAGGTACCACTAATGGGGTGCTATAGACATCTGTGTGCAGACTGCCATGAGGAACTTGTTATAAGAGCTCTTGAGTATGCAAACAAGACTTTAACTTATAGATCTCTCAGTAATTTGTTTGAGAGGGCCTAAGGAGTTTCTAGACAGACTTACTACCTTACATCCCTCCAGCAGTGTATGAGGGCTCTGATCTCCTTACTGTCACCTGTTGTCTGGACGCCCTTGTGGATATGAGGAAGCTTCACCCGGGGGATTAAATTTGCATTTTCTTTAGGGTGAACGAGACACTAAATATCTTTTCAAGTATCATGGGACATATGAGTCTTTCCCTTGGGGAACTATCTAATGGAATTCTCTGCTGAATTTTTGTGTTCTCTCTCTGTTAGCAGTAATATCAGTCTTACATATTTTAATTTCCTTATTCAATAAAATACTGGCCAATAATCACTCCTATTCTATGGGTTGTCAATACTTTTCCTCATGTGGCCTTTGCAACACAAGTTTTGATGGTTTCTAGTTTATTGACGTTTCTTTTCTTGACCATGTTTGGGTGTCATATTTAAGAACATGTCACATGCACAAAACTGTAGACCATCCACCCTCCTCCAGCAGTTTTCTTCTAAAGCTTCTGCAATTTTATCTTTTATGTGTATGCTCTGATCCATTTTGAGCTACTTTATCACCTGAGGTGCAATTTGTAGTCCTAAGTTCATTCTCTTATGTGTTGGAAAGACTTAACTTCCCAAACTGAGTGGTTGTGATGGGCTTAGCAGACATGAGCTGGCCATATGTATGTGGCTCTTAGACTCTCCTTTCTGTCATATATATGCTTTTTTTTTTTTTTTTTGGTTTTTTGAGACAGGGTTTCTCTGTGGCTTTGGAGCCTGTCCTGGAACTAGCTCTGTAGACCAGGCTGGTCTCGAACTCACAGAGATCCGCCTGCCTCTGCCTCCCGAGTGCTGGGATTAAAGGCGTGCACCACCATCGCCCGGCTATATGCTTATTCTTACATTATTAGCACCAAACTGTCTTGGTTACTGTTACTTTAATAACATTAAATGTAATAAACATTGAAATAAGAAAAGCAGTCTATTTTTTTCCCTATTTAGGATATGGTGGTTGTGTGTTGTGGTGTATGCACACATGAGCAATAGCACACACATATTCCATTGACACAGCTCTTTATCACTTCCCTCTGAATGTAGAATCTTATATTTCTGTACAATAACTATCCTGAGATATAATAAGGTATGAGTTGAATACCTAGAACTTCTTGGGAAGTTACCAATGTCTTAATAATAGTAGAATATCTGATCAATTAACATGAAAAGTGGCCATAGATCTAGATGCTTAATTCATTCATCCATCAATACTTTTAGCATTTATGTTTTACACTGCTTTATAAATTTGTTTCAAAGTATTTTATTCTTTCTGGTGACTTTGTAAGCAGAATTATTTTCTTAGTTATATCTTTGGCCTTTGCTGTCTTATCACACACACTGCAGCTTTGTTCCATTTGTTCAGTAGTGTTTTCACATGAGCATGCCATTTTTTTTTGTTTTTCAAGACAGGATTTCTCTGTGGTTTTGGGGCCTTCCTGGAACTAGCTCTGTAGACCAGGCTGGTCTTGAACTCACAGAGATCCACCTGCCTCTGCCTTCCGAGTTCTGGGATTAAAGGCGTGTGCCACCACCGCCCGGCCATGTTTTTTTTTTTAAACAGATGCAGCATTACTCTGTTCCCTTGGATACTGATTGTTTTTATTTATTCACTCGTCTAAGCAGCCATCTAGTCTAGTATGCACCATGCTGCATGGAAGCACTTGGGGCTGCTGCTCTTCTCCTGTTCCTTCATTCTGGGAAAAACTCCAATTTTGTGACATGGAGATGGATGGGTGTTCTGAGTTATCCAGACTTGCCATCAGACTTACAAATCTCCCTTTCAGCTGTAATGGGCTGAGACTTCCTGTTCTGTCATTAAATGGTGTAGGAGGTCCTTCTGTTTATGTGTTGCTCTCATTGGTTAATGAATAAAAAAACTGTCTTGGCCTTTTGATAGGGCAGAACTTAGGTAGGCAGAAGAAACAGAACTGAATGCCGGGAGGAAGAAGGGCAGAGTCAAAGAAGCCATGAATCCTCCGCCTGAAATGGTCACCAGTTAGAATCTTGCTGGTAAGCCACTACCATGGGGAGATACACCGATTAATGGAGATGGTTTGAACTAATATGTAAGAGGTAGTCAATAAGAAGTTAGAGCTAATGGCCAAGCAGTGTTTTAATTAATGCAGTTTCTGTGTGGTTATTTCTGGTGTAAGCTAGCTGGGTGGCCAGGACAAACAAGCAGCTCCTTCTCACTACAATAAATTAAAGAATAAATGATTTTGTTTGGTTTATTTTGAAAACCTCCCATATTAACTGTAGTACCCACGTGGCCCTTGCCTGACGCTTGACTAAGGCAGCGTCCTAGCTTCTTTTCTGTTGCTATGATCAAAACATCCATGTTGAAATAAGAGCGGCGGGACTGCGTCCCCAATACCCCGGCCGCTTGGCTAGCTCATGCCCGAAATAACAACACACAAACTGTATTCATTTAAAGAACTGCTTGGCCCATGAACTCTAGCCCTTACAGGCTAATTCTCACACCTGGACTAGCCCATTTCTAATAATGCGTGTAAGCACCCCAAGGTGCGCTTACCGGGAAGATTCTAGCCTAAGTCCATAGTGGGTTGAAGTTGCCTGGGAGAGCTGAGCATGGCGTCTCTGCTCCAGCAGAGCTGTCGGGTCTGTCCGGGAGCAGAGCAGAGTCTGACCTCACTTCCTCTTCCGCCCAGAATTCTATTCTGTTTATTCCTCCCACTAATGTTTTAACCTATGAGGCCAAGCAGTTTCTTTATTGCTCAGCCAATGAAATCAACAGATTGATATGACACTCCCACATCACATCCAGACATGAAATGGCAGATGGGAAGACAGTGCTTATTCGGCTAAGATCCCAAGTTACAGTTCATCATTTTGGGAAAGTTGAGGCAGGGACTCAGAATATCATGCCCTTAATGAAGAGCAGAGGAATGGGAGGAGTGTGGATTTCTGCTGTCTGCTTATGCTCGGCTAGGTCATATTACTCTCACACTATTCAAGCCCTGGAAATGGCTGCTCACTACAGACACGCCACAGGCCAAACTTGCTCTAGACCATTCCCAGCCGAGTTGACCTTCTCAGACAGTCTTGGTTGTGTCAAGAAGGACGTATAAAACACTCACCACAAATCACACATGTTTTTAATGTGTGATTAAATCCTGGACTATTGTAGAAGCCTCACTTCCTTGGGAAAATAATCTCACTTGGTCATGATTTTTTTCATGTATTGCTGCATTTCATTTGTTACTAAGTTTGAGGACGTTTTTCATCCATATTCATAAGAAATAATGCCACGGAGCTTTCTTTAATTTTGATGTGTTTTTTTTTTTTTTTCAAGCTTTGCACTCAGGAACATTCTCCTCTCTTAGACGGAGTTGGGAAATGTTCTTCTGCTGGCTGCTTTTTAGGAGAGTCTGCAAGGAGCTGGTGTTAGGATTTAGCATTGCTCCATCTGGGCCTGGGTTTTCTTTGTGGGTAGTTTTTGGATTACTAACTCGGTCTGATCACTTATTATAGGTTTTTCCAGATGGCCTACTTCTTTTTGAGCCAGTTTTGGTAGTTTGCGTCTTTCTAGGAATTTGTCCATTTGATCTACTTTATCCTAATTTATATTCATGGCATGCTCACCATATTCTATCTTCATTCTCTTTTATAGCTGAATATGCCCTCTTTATATGTCTGGTTTTACCAGTTTACATCTCCCATCTTTATCCCATCTTGACATGTCTCACAAATACTTGCCAAATATTTTGGACTTTTTAAAAAATATTTTATTTTTTATTATAAATTGATAATTTATAATTCTGTGTATTTGTGAGATAGAAAGTGATAGTATGATTAATGAATATAACATAGACTAATGAAGTTAAATGACATATCCCGCATCTCAAATACATAGTTGTCTTTTATGGTATGATAATTTGAAATTTACTATCTTAGCAATTTGTGTGTGTGTGTGTGTAAATATGTGTATATATATTCATGTGTGCACATGTGTGCATGTGAAGGCTGAAGGTTGACATTAGATATCTTCTTCAATTACTTTTCAATTTGCTTTTTGAGGCAGGGTTGCTGTGGGATAATCCCTTTGTACACGGTGAAGATTTGTCACTTGAATGGGTTTAATAAAATGCTGATTGTCCAGTAGCCAGGCAGCAAGTAAAGACTAAGTGATCCAAACTAAGGATGATGGGAAGGAGAGGGTGGAGTCAGGAGTTAGCAGCCAGCCACAGAAGAGCAGGTGATGAACATGCCAGGCTAATAAAGGTACTGCCCTGTGGCAGAGCATGCATAGAAATGTGGGTTAATTTAAGTGTAAGGGTTAGCTAATAATGAGCCTGAGCTATTAAACCTCTGAGTTGGTTATTTGGGCTGGGCTGTCAGGACAGGAACATCCACTTACACAGTCTCTCTCTCTCTGAACTTGGCCCTCACAGATTCTCTAGTCTTGCTGGTTGGTGAGCCCAGGGATCTTCTCTATCTGCCTCCCCACACCTGGACCACTTGGCTTTCTACAGAGTTTCGAAACTGAGACTGGGTATCAATGTTGGGCTCCCTTGTCTGCATGGCAAGAGCTTTGCCAGTGAAGCTAACACCCTGGTGCCTATCTCAGTGATTTCAAAATTTACTGTATTTTATTGTTTACTAGATTCACCATTAAGCATTCTCTTCAACTGTCACCTCCTGTTTTCTTTTGTCTCAGTCTGTTGCTATTTTTTTCCTTTACTGTTTTTCCTCATTGCCCATTTCATTTATTTATGTTTAGTCTTTACCATCTTCTTCTTTCTACTTTCTGTGGTTTGTTTTGCTATAATTTTTCTATAATCTTTGGCAGTGCTTCATGGAGATGTTAAAGGTGAAAGGTCAGCTCATTGACTTGTGGCCATTCTCATTACAGACAATCATACATTTTCTGCTAATCAATGTCTTTCCTGTAACCTGTGAGGTCTGATATCTTATATCATCGTCTGTATTCATCCTAAAATACTTTCAAAATTTCTTTGTGATATATTAATTGATAAATTGAAAATTTCTCCTGATATATTGATAATTTGTGATGACTTTTGTTTGTTTAATTTATATATTTTGTAAGTTTTCTAAATATCTTTTTGGTATTGAGTTCCATGCTTGTTCCTTCATGCTTAGAACAAACTTGGTATTATTTATGTTTTTTAAAATTTATTTCTCTTATGGCTCATATTGGACAGATTTTCTGTGTACTGGGAAAAATTTATACGTAGATATAGTCTGTTGTGGTATTTTATAGATGTTGGACTTAATAGGTTTAGGAAAATGTGAGAACGTCATATTTCTCTTTCATCTGCCTAGTTTACTTGTCCATTACTGAGTTTGTGAAGTTGAAGTTCCAACCTGACCCCTGCCACCTATTCAACCCTTTTGTGTTCTCAGATTTTGCTTCATGTCTTTTTGGTAACCCGTTGCTGGTGAATACATTAATTATTGCCGTATTTTTTCTTAACCTTTTAATCATTGTATAATATATATCTTTATCTGTGCTAATGTTTTTATTAAATCTTTTTTGTTTGATATGAATATAAATGCTTTTACCTCTTGTGGTATGGGTCATCTTCTTTTTCTTTCAATTTGCTTCTTTTTCTAATCCAAACATTATCTCTTGTAGATGGTGTGTTCCTTTTCCATTTCCTACATCACACTGTCAGGTGCACCTGCCTTTTACTGGCATTATATAACCCATTCATAGTTCTTGCTTGATGAAATTGGACTTACATCTGCTACACCCTTTTTGTTCAGTGTGTGTCTCACACTTCTCTTGCTATCCTATTCTCTGATGCTTTTCCTTTGGCATTAGTGAACATTTCCTAGTGTAGCACTTTTATGAATTCAATGATATATTCACCGTAATTTTATTTCCATAGTGAGTACACCAGTTCTTACCATAGCCATCTTAGATTATCATAAATTCCTTTAGGTTTATGCAAATCCTGTTTCCAATGTGTATAGAAGAATCATACCTACATGCCTCCATCCAGATTCACCTCTTTTAAGTATTATTGTTATATATGTGGCATCTGTAACTATTAAAAAGTCAAACCATGAATTATTTAAGTTTTATGCTTAAATATCATGAAGAAAGAAAGGACAATAAGTACGTTATTTATTGCTGTGGCCACAAAAGGATCTGATTTGTCATTTTTGGTTCTTCCCAGTTCTTCCTAAAGATTTCAGATATCAGAAAATTTCTTATCTCAGCAAAATGAGATCTCACCTGGTGTGCTATTTACCTTTTTTTTTTTTTTTGCTGTGATAAAACATCACGATTGTAGATAAAGACAAACACCTCATGTCAAACACATGAACTTAGAGGAGGAATGATTTGTTTGGGTTATGGTTCCAAAGGGTCAGAATCCAGCCTTGTGGAAGGGAGGCTCAGTGCCTGGCAAACATGGCTGCAGGAATAGGAAACCGAGAACTCACATCTCCAAATAAAACCATGAAGCAGAGAGAGAGAAAACAGGAACTAGGATCTGGCTATAGGATCCCAAAGCCTTCCTACAGTGATACATTTCCTTCAGCATGTTAAAAGCCTCTCCAAGCAGCATCCCCATCTGGGGACCAAGTGTTGGAATGCATGAGCCTGGGTGACATTTCTCACTGAAGCTACCATACTGGGAACCGGATACATTTTCTATCCATGTTTCAATGATCGCTGTGTTTCCTGTTAAGCTTAATTGTTCTTTTTGTCTTTTGGATTTGTCTTTCCACTTTATTCTCACCTTGATTGCTTCTGACAAAAAATCAGCTGTCAGTCTTATTGGAATTCAACTCTAAGCAACAGCCTGCCTTTCCCTGGCAATTTTTTGAAACATTTTCCTCCTTTGTTTTTTAGACTTTAATAATTTTTGTAGCTCTTTTCTTTTTTGTAAACTTTTGATTCTTCTTCAAATGTTTTGTTCTACTACCTCCTTCTGATGTATGCAGTCACACTATGTGCACCCTGATGCACTCAAGGGTGTACCACATTTTTTTCTAAACCTTTTTTCTTTAATTTTTAATTTTTTGTCTGGCTGATCTCCCTTGGTCTTTTTAAATGTTGATCAACATTGGTTTTAGAGAACCAAGATCCAAGATGTTGATCTCCTTTAGTGCAATTTTCAACATCTATTATAAACATCGGGCTTTTAATCCCAGAGTTTGTATTGCTCTCTTAATGTTTCCTACAGGTACCCTCTGTCTTTTAACTCTGTTGTCTGGACAGCCTTGGGGTCTGTTTATTTTGCCTACACTTTCAATTTTTGTAATGTCTGGAGCATCATTTTCTGTTAACTGGCATTTTGTGCAATTAATTTTAATATACACAGCAAGTCTGGTACTCATTCTGCTCTTGGACTTGATTTTTGATTTTTAAAAGTAATTATATTTATTATTTTAAAGAAGTCTATTTCCCCTTTGTAATGTGAAGCATGCTGTACTATTTTGAGGGACACTGCCTCTGAAGTGTGTAGAGTGACCCTGGGATGAGGATCTCACAAGTGGGTTGATATGGCTGTCAGCTGTGTCCTTTCTACGCATCACAGTTCATTGTTTATTCTTTTTTAATTAATTAATTTATTTTATTTATTTATTTATTAAAGATTTTTGCCTTCTCCCCACCACCGCCTCCCCTTTCCCTCCCCCTCCCCCCTCCATCAAGTCCCCTTCTCTCATCAGCCCAAAGAGCAATCAGGGTTCCCTGCCCTGTGGGAAGTCCAAGGACCACCCACATCCATCCAGGTCTAGTAAGGTGAGCATCCAAACTGCCTAAGCTCCCACAAAGCCAGTATGTGCAGTTCTTCAGGGCAGTGAGGTTTGATCTAGAGTTTTGGCTGAGTTCTTTGAAGCATAGTTTAAACCTTTGTGGGAGGTAGAGTCTCCTTTGGGAAACCAGACAATGCCCACACAATTACTTTGTTTCACAAAGAACAACAGTTTTACCCCAAGTGGCTCCACTCCACTTCTTAAAGCAGTAGTTGCTCACTTTTTGGACACAAACACCAAGGCAAAATGACTCCACACCTCTGTTACACGAGTCAACACCCTCCATACCTTCAGCACACCCAGAGACATAGGCTGATAAGTAATTTATTTTTATGCAAATAAAACATTGTCACTTATGAACTTTACAAATTTAGCATGGGACACATGAACACAGGACCATATCAAAACCAAATTAGAGAAAACAAGCCTATGAATTGACCAACAGGAAACCAAGGAATGATACTATACCCTCAGAGGGCACCTCGCCCTGGGATGTAAGGACAACCATTGGGCCAGCATGAAAACATTGTTCCCTAGCCTTCTAGTGTATCTATAACAGGATTGACAGGTGACAAACTCAGGTATTTGTCTCAGTGGAACTTCCATTACTCTGGACCCCCTGACTGTAGCTTGAGCCAGCTCTGCACTCTGACAGACCCACAGAGGAGAACTCTCTGCCAGGCTCCTCCTGACATCCAGCCACCTGGGGTGACTCTCCTTCTCTCTGACTGTGCTCTCTGTCTTTTCTTTCGGGGTGATCCTCATGATCACTGCTGCAACCTGAGCTCTTTCCTTTCATTCTGGAGCGTAGAGACCAATGTTTGAATGATAGTGCATGATCTCAGGTTTATTACTGTACACAATTAAGATTTAAAGAAATAAAACTGCTTGCCAGTGGTCATGAACACCAGGGGAATAAGGAGAGTCCAACTCAGAAGTAAGAACACTTGCCACCAAGCTTGACGACCTGGGGTCCAGTCGTGGAACCCATATGGTAAAAGGAGAGACCTTCCTACAAGCTTTCCTCAGATCATCATATATGCATTGGGCAAACACACACACACACACACACACACACACACACACACACACACACCCCTCACATACCTCTGACATTGTAGTAAGACACAAATGTACCTGCTTCCAACTTAGCTCACTTGTGAACATATTGCTAGTCTTCCTTGTAGCCGCTATTCTTTTCACAAGCAGCACCCAGACAGAGCCCAGGCTTGGTCTTCTCTACCCTGAGAAGCATGGGCTTTGGTCCTCTTAATTATGTGTCTACTGGATTTCCAGGTCAAATCCAGTGCTCTGCTTCTCTGGAGATTGTGAATAGGAACCGTGGTAGGGTTTTTTCTTACTGACTTGAAAGCAGCATTTGATGTGGGGATCACTGATAGTTTGGGGCTTCGTCTCTACCCACACAAGGCTCCACTTCCTGAAGTAGCTAAAGTTCTATTAGAAACAAGAATACATCCCATACCTGGGATTCTTGCTTGTCTTGGGTATTTTGCGCTCGCTCCACCCTCTTTCCCCTACCCCAGTCTCCAATAGAAGATTGAACCCAGGGCTCAGGAATGCTGTCATCTCTCTACGATGGAGCTACAGCCTAGTCCCTATACTTATCTGTTATCAAAGTCATGGAAGCCGAGGAAGACATGCAAACCCTCTTGGAAAGGTGAGCCTCTGACTAACATGAAAGGATACACTCTGGCTTTTGGCTACATCTGTTTGAAATTCAGGTTCCTCTTACTGAGTTGCAAGGGAGAGGAAGAACAGGTCTCAGCTCAGAGGCCAATGACCCTGGCAGTTCTTGCTGAATTGCTGTTTTTATTACAGTTAATTTAGTCTCTATTTTGTACCCTCTGCAACCCCCCTCCAGAGATGTTGATACTGCTGTCTGGGAGCACAGGTTTCTCCATCTTCCCCAATCTTGGGGGATGTGGAACTCTCCGACAAATTTTAAGATTATTCCTCTTAGCCAGGCGGTGGTGGTGCGTGCCTTTAATCCCAGCACTCGGGAGGCAGAGGCAGGCGGATTGTTGTGAGTTCGAGATCAGCTTGGTCTACAAGAGCTAGTTCCAGGACAGGCTCCTGGCAACAGAGAAAGCCTGTCTTGAAAAACCCAAAGAAAAACAAATAAAAAAAAAAAGATTATTCCTCTTGCTTCTGAGCCACAGATTACACAGGGCCACGTCAGACTTGCTGCGTTCTTCTCACCTTTGTTACAGAGATTTGATAAGGCAGTGCAGGGAAACTATAGATTATAAAGTATAACACATGGTAAGGTTTCCCTGTTATCAATGACATGAACTAAGTATCATTTAATTCTTAAGTTAGCTACATCGCTGGACTGTCTCTGACTCTTCTAAACAATTTAGTCTGGTAATGTGTCTAGTCACAGGCAGCTAGCTGGTGGTGAAGGTACGGCTGTGCATGTCACGTCTTTGTCTGGTGCTGCAAGCCAGGCTTATGAACCTTTTTCTCGCTCTGTCCCTTGTAGCCACCCAGGGGAAAGCTGTGAAAGCAGAAGCCCCTTTTCTGACTCTTGTTATGAATGGGAGCTGGGGAAAGGATAATGGAGAGATCGGGAACCTGAGAGAACAAGGACCCCTTGGTCCAGGTCCTTCCTCCATTGCGGAGCTGTTTGAGCAACAGCTTGAGTATCTGCTGTCATCAAGAGTTTTGTTAGTTTTGGGAGTCACTAAGGGGGCCACAGTATCCCAGGCTATAAGAGGAAAATCCTGAAGCAGATGATGCCAGGATATTTTGTTGGGGACTTTCCACCCTACATAACCACTGCTGCTCCAGCCGCTAGGATCCCCTCACTGTGTGATAAAAGTCCTTCCAAGCTGCAACTCTGATGTTAAACACACTCCTCCCAGCTGTTAGAGTTTGAAAACGCTCTTTTCAGTGATACTGCTGAACACATTTTCTCATCTCAGGTATGACCTCCTCTGAGCGCCGGCATTATATGACCGTGAGATCCATTCTTTCTAAGTTCTTCTTTCACTTGAGCCACTCTAACAACCCAGCGAGCTCTGGAAAGGTTCTCCATAGGCCACCAGCAAAGGTAATTGAGGGACTTGTCATCAACGGAATTGTAGATTCCTGTGGGTCAGGAAATGGAAATGAGGATCAGGGTCCCAAACAACAGCCCCTGGAATGGTAACTAGTCAGTGTAGGCTTCTCAGAGGACCACAGCTCTGCCGGGTCCTCTGCCTCACACCCCTCAAGCTTCAGAAACAATGCCAGGCTTCAAGGAAAGGAGCAGCCATCATGAAGGAGGCCCACTTGCTCCACTGAGCTGGGAAAAAGCAATGCACTTTCAGCACAGTTTGGATGAAGAGCAGGCTTAATCATCCCGAGGTGTGTGCTTTGGGGAGGTCACCCTCAATTTTGGTTCTGGCATCCTTAGATGCAAATGGGCATGCCGTGTTATGAGGCAATTATGAAGATGAATGTTAAGAATTGGGAATGCCTATGAAGGATCGAGTTATTGTTACTTTAATACCTGTGATAAATCTGTTTCAGAGTTTTAAAGGCTTATTCCCGGGGCCCATGTCTTTACAATCTTCTAACCTAATTCCTCCTTGACAGCTCTCTGATTGCTGCTTTAACAACATGGCGTGCATGATGGGTTAGGGGAAGTGTTTAACATAGAGCGAACAAAATGGATACAAGCAATGAACAATGACCTTTAGGTAATGAAATAATGTTAAACCCAGAAAGTGATGTCTGAGGCTCCGTTTAAAACACATTCCAGAATGAATTCTAAGGGAGGGAAAGAACACTGTCAGGTGTCTCTAATAAGACACACCACATCACACACACATATGTATGCACACACACAGGTGTCTCTAACAAGACACGCTGCATCACACATGCATGTACCCACACACACGGGGGTCTCTAAAAAGACACACACATCACACATACCACTTCTGTAAAATGAGGGCCAGCTGTGGGGATTTACATCCTGCCCAGTACCCCACAGCCGGCAAGCCCCAAAGAAAATCACACAGAGGTCTCCATAAGATTATAAAGTGATTGGCCTATTAGCTCAGGCTTCTTATTACCTCTTATTACTTATATTAACCCATTGTTCTTATCTATGCTAGCCAAATGGGTCAGTACCTTTTCTAGATGGGCAGCTCACAAGTTGCTTCTTCAGTGGTCTGGGCTGGACTGTGAGGAATGGGCTTCCTCCTTACCAGCATTCTCCTGTTCTACTTCCTATCCGGTTTACCCACCTATACTTCCTGCCTGGCCAATCAGCATTTATTTAAAACATGATTGACAGAATATAGACAATCCCCCCCCACATCAACATGCATGTACCCACACACAGTTGTCTCTAACAAGACGAGCTACATCACACATGCATGTACCCCCACACACAGGTGTCTGTAATAAGACATGCCACATCACACGTGCACATACCCACACACATAGAGTTGCGCCAACATGCTTTGCATTTATAAAAGAGAAGGAAGGCATACAGGTCTTTTATTTTTTTTTTTTGGTTAGAGTTACTCTAAGATATTTTATGTTATTTGTGGCTATTGTGAAGGGTGATGTTTCTCTGATTTCTTTCTCAGTTCATTTAATTGAAGAAGACAACAGAAAATGGAGAGATTTCCCAGACTCTTGGTTAGGTAGAATTAATATAGTAAAAAATGGCAATCTTACCAAAAGCAATCTACAGATTCAATGCAATGCCCATCAAAATCCCAGAAAAATTCTTCACAGACCTAAAAAGAACAATACTCAACTTCATATGGAAAAGCAAAAAATCCAGGATAGCCAAAGCAATCCTGTACAATAAATGAACTTCTTGAGGCATCACAATCCCTGACTTCAAACTCTACTATAGGGATACAGTGCTGAAAACAGACTGGTATTGGCATAAAAACAGACAGGAGGACAATGGAACTGAATTGAAGATTTGGGTATCAATCCACACAGCAACAAACAGCTGATTTTTGACAAAGAAACAAAAAAAATATAAAATGAAAAAAGAAAGCATATTTAACAAATGGTGATGACATAACTGGATATCAACATGTAGAAGAATGAAAATAGATACATATTTATCCCAATGCACAAAACTTAAGTCCAAATGGATCAAAGACCTCAACGTAAAACCAAGCACACTGAACCTCATAAAAGAAAAAGTGGGAAGTACACTTGAATGCATTGCCACAGGAGATCACTTTCTAAATATAACCTTAGTAGCACAGACACTGACAGAAACAATTAATAAATGGGACCTCCTGAAACTGAGAAGCTTCTGTAAAGCAAAGGACATGGTCAACAAGACACAGCAGCCTACAGAATGGGAAAAGATCTTCACCAATCCCACATCAGACAGAGGACTGATATCCAAAATAAACAAAGAACTCAAGAAATTGGTAATCAAAAGAACAAATAATCCAATAAAAAATGAGTACACACCTAAACAGATAATTCTCAACAGAAGAATCTAAAACGGCTGAAAGACACTGAAGGAAATGCTCAACATCCATAACCATCAGAGAAATGCAAATTAAAACTACTCTGAGATTCCATCTTACACCTGTCAGAAGAGACAAGATCAAAAACACTGATGACAACTCATGCTGGAGAGGATGTGGTGTAAAGGGAACACTCTTCCGTTGCTGGTGGAAGTGCAAGCTGGTACATCTGCTTTGGATTTCAGTATGGTGATTTCTCATAAAATTAGGAAACAACCTTCCTCAAGACCCAGCAATACCACTTTTGGTATATACCCAAAGGATGCTCAATTGTACCACAAGGACATGTGCTCAACTGTGTTCATAGCAGCATTATTTGTCACAGCCAGAATCTGGAAACAACCTAAATGCCCCTTGGCCAAAGAATGGATAAGGAAAATGTGGTACATTTACACAATGGAGTACTACACAGCAGAAAAAAATAATGACATCTTGAAATTTGTGGGCTAATAGATGGATCAAGAAAACATCATATTGAGTGAGGTAACCCAGACTCAGACAGACAAATATCATAAATATTCACTCATAAGTGGCTTATAGACATAAAGCAAAGAAAAAAACAGCCTACATTTCACAATCCCATAGAACCTAGTCAACAATGAAAACCCCAAGAAAGACATACATGGATCTAATCTACATGGGACATAGAAAAAGATAAGATCTCTGAGTAAATTGGGAGCATGGAGATCATGGGAGAGGGTAGAAGTGGAGGGGAAGGGAAGAGAGAGGAGCAGAGAAAATATATATCTCAATAAAAACAATTTTAAAGAGAGAGAGAGAGAGAGAGAGAGAGAGAGAGAGAGAGAGAGGGAAGGTAGTTTAAATAGGAACTATGAAGTAAAATCTGGTAGATAGAAATTTCTAGAACCATAGCAGGAGTTCCATAAATATTTGAGGGTCATGTTTTCTTTCTATTCCCAAGTCTTCTATGGTTAAAGATGATGGTAGTGTCCCAGCAAAAGGATGAATTTATAAAATTAATTTTAGCTGTGTTTGGCACATGGACACAGTTGTCCCAGTGCCCACAGGGCCAGAAGAGGACATCACATTGATCCCCTGGCACTGGGGTTACAGATGGTTCAAGCACTCTTAGTGACTGAACCATCTCTCTATCCCAGGATGGCTTTGTAAGGGACAGCATGGGTCAGGGTCATTGTAGTCATTTGAATGTAATTAGCCCCTATAGCTATTGGGAAGTGGCACTATGAGGAAGTATGGATTTGTTGGAGGAAGTGTATCACTGTGGGGGTGGGTTTTGAAGTCTCATATATGCCTGTTACTCACAGTATTCAGTTCCCTTCTTGGTGCCTGCAGATCAAAGAAGTAGAATTCTTAGCACCTTTTCCAGCACCTTGTCTGCCTGTATGTTGCCATATCTCACCATGATTATAATGGACTAAATCTCTGAAAATGTAAGCGAGCCACCCCAATGAAATGTTTTTCTTTATAAGAGTTACTGTGGTCAAGGTGTCTCCTCACAGCAATAAAAACGCTAATTAAGATAGTCATATTTTCTTTTATACCATGTTTCATATCTGGACATTTTGAACACGCTTAGCAGTGCCGGATGCTGGATCCTTCCCTGTTCACAGAGTCCTCCATTTGCTCTGTTTTCTGTAGTAACCTGACAGAATAGTGAGGTGACACAGTGGGCTCAGCCTTGGGGTTCTGTGGCACCCTCCTTGCCCATCTTTCCTTGGTGTTTCATCATGTCTTGGTTTATTAATCTGCTGCTGGGATTAAAAACTCTTTGCAAAAGCAGTTTAAAGGGAAAAGGGTTTATTTGGGCTCACGTGTCCCAGGTCTGTCACAGCAGGGCAGCCATAGTGACAGGAGTCTGAGGCTGGTAACTCTGTAACTCACAATCAGGAAGCAGAGACCAAAGAATACCTCTGCTTAACTAGCTCTTTATTTGTACAGTCAACTGCCCAAGCCCAGTGATTGGTACCATCTGTATTTACAGTACTCCTACTTCAAATGACCTCATAAAGAAAATCCTTCTGAGGAATGCCCCAATCTAAACAGTCCCTCAACAGACATGCCCAGACCATGTCTCCTAGGTGATACAAGATCCCGTGAAGTAGATAATCGTTGCTAACTGAGACATGTGGGCTTAGCCTTGATGTCTGTGTGCTGTGGGATAGTGCGCTTGTACACTGCAAAGACTGTCACTCATATTGGTTTAATAAAATGCTGATTGGCCAATAGTCAGACGGGAAGTATAGTGTTGGGACAACCAGACTAGGAAAATTCTGGGAGAAAAAGAGCAAAGAAGAGAGAAAGCCAGATGCAAAGGAAGCAGGATGAGAATGCCTTACTGAGAAAAGGTACCAAGCCACATGGCTAAACATAGATAAGAATTATGGGTGAATTTAAGTTGTAAGAGTTAATTAATAATAAGTCTGAGCTAACAGGCTAAACAATTTATAATTACAATAAGCCTCTGTGTTTCTTTGGCACTGAACAGCTGTGGGACTAGGTGGAACAGAAACTTCTGTCTACACCTGAGACTCACTTTGACCATTATCTTCCTGGTCTTTCCACTAGTGGTTTATACTTTTGGCATCACAACCAACTGCTAACTTCTATTAGTTGTGGATTGATTGTTGTCAGCAATGTATGAGAGCACAAATTGCTCTTAATTATCTAGTTAAATCTGACTCACTTAGCATGGCTATTTTGAGGCCAGTCCTTGGTTTGTTCTGACTTCAGGATAGCCCTTATGAGCCCCCCTGACAATGTTTATTTCTTCTTGGCAAACTATCTAGCTCTAAGTCTGTGGTTCTCAACCTCTCTAATGTTGTGACCTTTTAGTACAGTTCATTATGTTGTGGTGATCACCAACCATAAAGTTACTTTCATTGCTACTTCATAACTGTAATTTTGCAACTGTTACGAATCATAAAATATCTGTGTTTTCTGATGGTTTAGGTGATCCCAGTGAAATGGTCATTCCACCTCCCCAGATGGGTCACTACCGGCAAGTTGAGAACCACTGCCCTAGGCTTAACACTTTGCTTTCTTGGGATCGGCATCTCTTTATAATTCCTCACACCACCACACCCAAGACTTTTTCAGAGAGTATGCAACTTTGAAATTCATTAATATCAAAAGTCGGGCGATCGGTGGTGCTTGTTAGAGGGGTTGAAACGCAGAGTAGAAGGGTGCTCAGGACAGAGCCTTGGAGTGAGCTTTCTCAGTGAGCCGAAAGCCAAGGGGGTTTATCTAAAGAAACCAGGAGGGGATCAGCAGGGGGCTAACTGAAAAGAAGGAGATAGATGGTCTGGAAGAGAGAAGATTGTCCGGACAAAGATGTTACCTGCAGCTTCCAATGCTGCTGCTAGGTCAATGAAACATTAACTTAATAACTATTTAATTTAACAACCAGAGCCCTGTCACTGACGGTCAGCCTCTGGTACCTATTTTGTACGTTGTAGACTGTATTTATTTTTCAGCAAAAGTCTCTTTTTGTTTTGTTGAAGTCTAGGGAAGGGATGGTGTTCATGAGTGCCAGTAAATAATGAAATGGTATTGAGGTCAATGTACTGGAACACTTAGGGAAACTCAGTGCTGAGTCCTCTGACCGTGGTCATTTCTTTTCCTGACTCCTCTCTGCCTACATTTACTCCTGACCCCTAAGGCAGATCTACCATAAGCACAAGGGATGTGGACACATTTTGTCTCCCTGGGAATCATGAAATCTTCCATTTTTCCTGTTGTTCACTGCTGTGGGATTGGTACCTACAACAACTGGTCCACAGAAGTCAGTGAGAGCTACCTGTGCGGCGTCCTAAAGTCACCGCTGTGGTTTTGAAGTTCCTTTCCAGGAGGGTCAGTTTGACTAGATGGTTTGTGAGTTAGTGATCTGTCTTTATCCTTTCTTCAAGAATAGTAAGCCTTCAACATCAAGTCTGAGCACATCCTTACCATCAAAGAGAACAAGTTTGCAGAAATAGAAGAAACGGTGGTCTGGTCTTCATTTTATTTAGCACATCAAGTCTTTTGCATTGTTCTAACAATTAAGGCCTTGTCTGCACGAGACAATTCCCTCTTGCTATGTGTCAAGCAGATGAACAAAAATATAAGCCATAATTATGCTTGTCGCTGCAGTACTGGCATTCCGGTTCATTTTCCTGGGTGATGTTATGTAACCGGAACCTTAATTCAGCCAGGCCTCGCTGGCAAGTTTTGTTCTACTTAAGTCTTTGCAAAGTGTTTCTTGACAGATGCAAGCACCTTGCTGTGCCCTGTGATTTAAGGAGACCAAAGCTTGTCACATGAAGCTGCTAGCAGACAACACTGTCTTCAGGAGTCGTTCATAATTCCAAAGTTCACTTGCAGGCGTCGCTCTTATTCTAGCTCACCTTTCCTTTCTGTCCTCTTGTGTGCCAGTGTGCGAGACTTCTTGTGTACCTGGGTGTACGTGTGCCCATCTGCACGTGGAGGCCAGGGGACAGCCTCAGGTGGTGTTTTTAAGGAGCTGTCCATCTTTTTACTTTTTGTCTTTTTGGTTGCATACATGTGTTTAGTATGCACGTATGCAAGTGTGTTCCCTTGTGTGTGTGAACATGTGTCAGCGTGTGTGCATGCACAAGCACATGTTTGCACATTCATGCAGAAGCCAGAGGCTGTTTATATCAAGTGTCTTCCTCAATTGCTCTTCACCTTATAAATTGAAGCAGGGTCTCTCACTTGAACCCACAGAACTCTAATTTGGCTAGTTTAGCTTGCTAGCTTGCTCTAGAGATACCTTGTCTCTGCCTTCTGAGTGGGTGGGTTATTGTGCCTTCTTGACTTTTATTTGAGCGCTGGGTATCTGAACTCTGGTTCTCATGCTTGCAAGGGAAGCATTTTACTCACTGAGCCATCTCTCCAATATCACCGTGTTTTTTGGTTTTTTGTTTTGTTTTGTTTTTGTTTTTTTAAGGCAAAGCCAGGACTCACCAATTTAGCTGGGTTGGAAGTTAGTGGTTCCCCTGGGGACCCACTTGCTCCTGCCTTCTCCAGTGTTAAGCTAAGATTTCAAGTCAGAGCCACCACATCCACTTTAGTGATTGACATCTCACGTCACCTGTTTCAGCAGGGAAGAGTTAAAGTATGGTTTCTTCCAATAGAGATAGTCAGTGTGTGCCATGGATCAGAGAGAAAGATGGGTAAAGTGAACAACACGCTCCATCATTCATGAAGTTACTGAGTGCTTCCTACATGGAGGCCAAGCATGTACTTGTGGGGTCAGAGTGACGAGCAAAACCCAGATGTGACTAGCACTCAGATGGACAGATCAGTGGACATGGCAACAGACAGACACTAAGAGAGAATTTACACACACACACACACACACACACACACACACACACACCAAAAAATCAAAACAAAACAAGAAACCAGATCTTCTGGAGACATTGAAGGCCTTGGAGACTGAGCTTTGACGTTCTGCGGTATCTTCTGTTAATTGTTCAAGACTAGCGACTGCTAGATCTCCATTCACAGATACACTAATTACATCAACTGGTATGTTAATCTCCACAGAATGCTGGCATTTCTAAGACGAGAAACAGCTATCCATTTCCTTCAGTCCTTTTCTTTTGGGAGTGATGGTGACTGAGCAAATCAACACCTGAATGCCACCCTCCTGCCCTACAATGCCTGCACCCACTCACATGTGCCTGAGTCTGGGATTCTTGCTTTGTCACAAAGAGGTCACCTTGGATGTAGTTGGAAATGTTTTTAGCCTCTTAGCTTCATTTTAACAGAATCAAGAACCATGTTTTCAATCATGTTTGAAAATATTTGATTTTTAAAGTGGAATCGACTTCGCAGGTCAAGAGAAGTATTTTGTAAAGGGTCAAAAGTCTTTATCTATCTATCTATCTATCTATCTATCTATCTATCTATCTATCTATCTATCTATTTATTTAAGATTTCTGTCTCTTCCCCATCGCTGCCTCCCATTTCCCTCCCCCTCCCCCAATCAAGTCCCCCTCCCTTGTCAGCCCTAAGAGCCATCAGGGTTCCCTGCCCTGTGGGACAAAAGTCTTTATGAATATAACAGTTTTTGCTTATGTTCTGTCTATCCATCATCTGTCAATAATCTCTCTATATTATCTATCTATCTATCAACCATCTATTCATGTTTCTATCAATCAAAAAATATATTTATCTATCATCTATCAATCTATCTATATCTAGCTTATATTCATCAATCTGTCAAACTATCTATCATTTGTCTGTCTACCTTTCTATCTACCTATCATCTATCAGTCTATATCCAGCTTCTATTCATCTATCTATCTATCTATCTATCTATCTATCTATCTATCTATCTATCTATCTTCTATTTCTATCATTTATCCTACCACCTATCTGCCTACATCTATCTCCCCCCTCACCTATTTATCTAATCTGCCACTTCCCTCTTTACACAGAATTCTGACTGCCTGTATCCTGTGTCATTCAGGTACCTACATCTGTTGTCACACTTGGGATTGCTCTAGGATCACTACATCATATAACTTAAGAATATTTTATTTTTTTCTGATGATGAAATAAAACTCACTGCTTCATATGGGGATATTATTAGCTATAACTCAGTTTTTAAAATATTATTTTTAACAATCCCTCTAGAGGTGGAATTACAGGTGATTATGAACCATATGATATAGGTTCTCGGAGTTAAACTCGGGCCCTTTTCAAGAGCAGTACACACATACACCCTGAGACAGAATGTCTCTATTTATCCCTTGCTATATTTGAACTCGCTCTGCAGACCAGGCTGTCCTAGAACTCACAGAGATCCACCTGCCTCTGCCTCCCGAGTGCTGAGATTAAAGGTGTGTCCTACCAACACCTCGCAGGCCAGTATACTCTTAACCAACACTGAACCATCTAACCAGTTTTTCTAGTGTCAACTTTGAGGGCACATTCTCAAGCCAAGACCTCAGGCTCTGTTTATCCTGTCCATCTTTCTTCCATTTCACCACACCCTGTGACTCTATCTGTGTGGATATATGAGCAGAGTCGATGACAGACAGGCAATTTGGGTTTCATAAAATCTGGGTTTAGATTTTACTAGCTTATCTTCTGGGCTATACTCTACATCAGCTATTGAGAAAGTCTTACTAACTTTACTGAGAAAATAGCACATTTATCCATTGTCTTTTGAAAGTAATATATGATGTCCTTTACAGTGCTCAACAAGGTAGGGCTTAGTCTTGATGCTATTTTTGTACTTAACAGAGGTTGACAGTGGGAGAGGGGACAAATAGCAAGGGATGGGTTCTTACCTTGTCTCTGGGCTCAGACGGTATAAAGAGAGCACCATAGGTTCCAGGATGTCACTGAGACTGGGTCTTAGATGTTCTCTGGTTTGTCACATGTGCTTGGACTCAGAGGAGCTTGGAGAACAAGGGGCCTGGAGTCTCTTCCTATGGCTAGAGCCAGGGAACCACTGTCATTAGATGGATACCTAAGATGTCCAAAGAGCAGGAAAGCTACTAGGGAAGCAGGAAGGAAGGGAGTGGGGTCAACAAATTGTGGAATGAACTGGAGAGATTTAAGGATGTGTGCTGGTGAGCTCGTGAGGAGCCCCAAGGAAGTCTTCAGGGAGCACCACAGGCACTCCAAGGGTTTGCACAGATGTTACACCGAGACGGACAGATTCCATCACCCCAGATGTGGTCTTAGCTTCATCTCTTCCAATCCAGGCCCGTTCAAGACTGATATGCCATTTGTTGTTATGTGTGAACAAAGTTTCCCCAGACTTTCCTCTGAGCAGAGTAAGTATTTTGGAGGTTTTGTGTCTTCTTCTGTTCACCTGCGTGGTAGTAGACATTAGGGACTCACTATTTTTATGATTTTGATTTGTGAGTAGGATTCCAATGGATGAATTCTCAGCTGTCGATGCATGGCTGGGTTGCTCTCATTTTTTTTCTTTTAAAAGTAAATCCGTTTTACCTGATTTAGCTTATGCACGGACCTGTACATGAATGTACATGCAGAGTTCCTCTGCAAACATCTTTGTATTTTTTTGTGGGTAAATACCAAGTGGTGGAAATCTTGCGGTGTATCGAAAGTATATATAAAACTTTGTTAAAGCACTATGCTTTTTTCCAAGTTGGTTAAGTGCTTGGAAGTTCCCCAGCGGTGCGAAAGAACTCCAGTGCCTGAGTCTGCCAAGACGAGGCATTGCTAATGTCTTCACTTACTTCTTTGAACATATTTAGTTATTCTGGTGCATATAGATTGGGATAATTTAAGTTTTTATGTCTGCAGCAAATTTCAACCTATTGCTTAGTGCAGCAGGGACCATAGTTGGTGATAGCTTCGGGATGCAGAAATGGACGAGGTCTTATTTACAGTCACAGGGTGGTAAGATAGAGACATGCCAGGAGATGCAAAACAATTTTTCCTTTAAAATAAATATGGGGACAAGGATGATGAGCCGTGGGTAAGGACACTTGCTTCCAATCCCGAATACCAGAGTTCAATTCCTGGCATCCGCATGGTGGAAGGAAAGAGCAGAATTATTACATTGTACTCTGACTTCTATGTGTGCACCACACCACATAGATACAACAGAGAACTAGAGGATGCAAGGTAATAAATAACCTAGGCAGCCTAACCAATATGGCATCCGGTAGAGACTTAGTCCTTCCTCCCCTTCTCAATTCCCTTCCTTCTACTTCCAAATAGAGGCACACAGAAGACCAATTTTTGTCGAGCAGAACCGTGCTGGATTTTTTTATCTTTTTGCCAACTTGACACAAGATAGGGACTCTTCTGAGGGACCCTCAGTTGTAAAAAACCCTAGTAGATTGTCCTACAAGCAAGCCTGTGGGGCATTTTATGGATTAATGATGGATGTGGGGGAGCCAGCCACCCTGTGGGCAGTGGCACAGCTCAGCTGGTGGTCCTGGGATGTATAAGATATCACTCTGAGAAAGTTAGTAAGCAGAGTTTCTCCACGGCTTCTGCCTTGGTTCCTGCCTCCAGGCTTCTGCTCTGATTTCCTTCAGTAATAAATGGCGAGGTGTTTTATCACAGCAATAGAAATTCTTAAGATGGGACCGTCATGATGTGCCTGGCAGAGCCGACTCCACTCTTCTGTCTTGGAAGCTGAGTGGCCTCTAGTTGGTGTCTAACTCCCGTGAGATTTCTTTTGGCTGCGGTTTCCAGGGCACTGGTAATGAGAGATGCAAGATTGCCATAGGTGCCCTGCTCATTAAGCGATAATTTAAAGGCTCGGGGAAAGCAGAACACAACCCTCCCTCCCTCCAAAGAGTCCCTACTCTTGCCAGTACTGGAGCAAGCTGCAGGGGGAGGGGCTCCTGGAGAATCATCAAACCCACCTCCCGGTGCTTGCACGCTTATTGCTATTGTGTAGAATGTTAGTTTAAATGAAAACCAGGTTGCGTTTCTTCGCCGTGGCTTTATTTACAGTGACTCTACCATGCAGTGGGGGCTCAGGAAATCAGCAAAATAGAAGCATTTTTATTTTTTGTTAAAGGCGGACAAGAAGTAGATCCCTGGAAAACAATATTAGAAATAGCTGTGCAAGGCTGACTAGGCTGAGCGAATCGTAAGAAAACACCGCTTGAAAGCCTTCTGCTCAGACAGGACTGCGCGGTTCGGTCTTGCAAACCAGTTTAGATGGGACTCAGATTGCGCACTGCCGTGTTCTGTTAATCTATATTCATGGGATCGAAGCTTACCCCTCAATAGGTTTGTGGAGTCACCAGCTGTGGGGAGGCTGTTGGGAGGGGGACTCTGTGAAGACTCACTGGCAGGCACCCCGTCCCTATCCTAATGAGATCTCACAGCTGAGAAATGAGTTAGCTATCCCTGCAATAGGGCCTGTCTTCCGGAGCCGCGCACTTCTGTTTCCACAGGCCTCTGTCGTGTCTGGCCACCAGGGAGAGAAGAGCAGCAGAAGGCAGAGATAAGAGAAAGAAGGAGGGGTAGGGGGTTGGAGGGATGCAATGAATGCAGCCGAAGAATGGCAAAGCTCCCAGGATCTCTACTAAGTTGCGGATAATCCCATTGGTCTCAGAGACTCGGGTGTGGAGAGACAGAGTGGTTCAGATCAGAAGTGGAGATGGGGTAAAGGGAGGTAGGTAGATGACTGGCGGGGAAGGATGCAGCTGGGAAATGGTCTGCATCCACTTTGTACCCACCCCACCTCCTGTCTCATGAGTCCTGGCTCCTGTGAAACTGGACACCCCAAAGCTCTGCTCTACAGGACACTGCAGGGGGGCTCAGTCCTAGAAACATCAGCCCACCCCTCTTGAGCTCTTTTTTGTTTGTTTAATTTTTAAATACGCTTTATGTGTATGAGTATTTTTGCCTGCATGTATGTCTCTGCAGCCTGTGCATGCACCATGCGCTCACAGAAGTCAGAAGAAGATGTTGGATCTCATACACTGGAGTTACAGACAGTCCTGAGCCCCCAGGTGGGTGCTGGGGATCAAACCAGAGTCCTGTGGAAGAGAGCCAGTGCTTTTAACCATTGAGATACCTCGCAGGCTCACCACTGAGTTCCCCCCTCAATAAAGCATGGGATGCAATCACCAGGTGTTCTGAGGGCTGAATAAGGAGGGCTGTCCCTGTGCTTCTTGGGCTATGAAGCAATGGTTACTCCAGAAAGACAGGGAGGAAGGAGGAGGGGGAGAAAGAGAGGGAGGGAGGGAGGAAGAGAAGAGAAGAAAAGAGAAGGGGGGCATAAACACCTGCTCATCTTACAGACTAGGAGATGGAAACTTCACATAACATTACCCTCCACCAGGATTTGATCTCTGAAACATGCTTTGCTTATACCCTGTATAACTCTGGCTGCTCTGCAGATCAGTACCACCCTCCTCCCGGAGAGTTTGAGTGCTACAGCTCCTATAGACAGGCCAAACTCCCCCTACACACACACTTTGTCCCCTCGGCCTCTCTTCACGTGCCAGCAATACTGTACTGGGATGAACAGGAACGGGTGGAGAAGAAGGACTAGATGAACTTCCAACATAGACACTTCCAACATAGACACGCCGTTCAGATTGCTGTGTTCTTGAAGCCCCTCCTGGTGCCCATGCAGGCTACCATTTCAGCTCCAGGGGTCCTTGCGCCCTGAAGCTTCTGCTCATTTGCTGTGAGTACTCAGAGTGCTCTTGAGGAAGAGTATAGGCTCCTGGGGACCTGCAGGGATGGACACAGGCAAGAGCATCTCTTTTCCTGGCACAACCTGTCTGTGGGTATATTTAAATTTGATGATGGCCTCAATAAAAAGTCGCTCATTGTGGGAATGAAAGGTCTGCTTTGCTATTAATGGAATGATAGGTCCCTATAATAAGGCTGGTTTCATATGACTGTGGACTCCGGGAGTCTAGAGGAATTTCTTTCCTTGCAAGGGGATTTTTGTATTATTTGAATTTCAGAGACACTCTGACACATCTGGGACTATTTATTTCAGAGCTCAACGTCACAAAAATATCTTGAATAGCTATTTACGTGTTTGTCTGCTTATATGCTTTATCTTACGCTGCGGTTCAAGTCTGTTTTCCCCAGAGCATCAATCACAGACTCTAACCTTCATACATGAAACTTCAGAACACAACTGCCTTTGATGTGTTTTCAGACTGTAAAGCGTCCAGCAAATGTTTGCTAAGGCCATAGCAAATCAGTTAACATAGTCATGGGTCTTGCACTAATCTAAAGTCTTACTGCATTGAAATGTGAAGAAGTCTGAGTAGACAGTGTAAGCCATGCAATGGTATGCTGTGTTCTTTCAATCTAATTAAATCAGACTCTAAGTCTATATGATACCAAGGTGAAGAAACATTGAATTCAACAGTAGGGGGCTCCTTTTCCAACAGGGAAAAGGCTTCACACTCCTTGTAAGTTGGAACATTCTGGAAGTCCTCCCAGACGTCGTCCCCCCAGATGTGATCCCACAGGCATCCAGAGTCCACAGCCCTGCTGCAAGAGACCTGTGCCACTTCTCTTCTCTTCTGGACTCTTCTCTGAGACAATGAACCCACTGGCTGGGATTGACCTTCCTGTTTGCCCGCTGCAGCTGTGTGCCTTAGAGGTCTAGATGTGTACTCAGGAAGGGGTTCAATTCCCTGCCAGTGCAATGTGACATTTGCTGGGCGGTGGTGGTGCACGCCTTTAATCCCAGCACTAGGGAGGCAGAAGCAGGCGGATCTCTGTGAGTTCGAGACAAGCCTGGTCTACAAGAGCTAGTTCCAGGACAGGCTCCAAAACCACAGAGAAACCCTGTCTCCTCCATCTTCCGTTCCAAGGGGCTAAGTGTATTTTCAGTAATTGAGGCACAAGTCTTTGAAATCCAGAGGAACAGCTTCATGGATGCATACTTTATCTGAACCCATTCTCGCTTGGGTTCCCTATGCTGTGGCCTGAATCTCATGAGTCATTGTGGTTCTTCTTTCTCTGGATTGTGTAAGGGTTTGCTTATAAGAAAGCTGTGGGGCACTTGGGCAGCACTGAAGGGGACTCTAGGCACCGATTCCTCAGGGTGACTGTAACAACGCGACAGCCCAAGGCCTCCCTACTTGTAAGACTGCTCAACTGTGTGATTCTTCTGTGTTTGGAATATGTGTTTTAAAGCGGTCATGAGGCGGGCTTGAAGAGCCAGAGGCTTCATCCTCATGACGGGGCTGGAGAGAAATACAGGCAGAGATTAAGAGAGAATTTTATTGAGAGAAGAGTAAAGAGGTGGGGAGAGAGGGAAAGAGAAATACAGGGAGGAAGAGGAAGAAGAGACAAGGAGCAGCCTTCCTCTTCTGAAGAGCTGCAGCAAAGAGAGAGAGAGAGAGAGAGAGAGAGAGAGAGAGAGAGAGAGAGGGAGAGGGAGAGAGAGAGAGGAGCTTGTCTCTTACAGGTGCTTTTGCACCTGTGTAGTGATGTAGCAGCCAGCAGCTGTGGGTACTGCCTGGGTACATTTGGCCAGGTGACAGTGCCAGCAGCAAGTCTGAACCCTAACAATAAGGACAAGAACCTTGACATCAAGACCCAGCCAGCTTCCAAGTGCTGCTGTTTTCGGTGTCACCAGACAGATGTTCCTGAGCTAGCATGGTTCCTGTAGAGAAACTAGCCACAGGACCCATCCAGGACTCGCTGGATGCTGTACTCATAGGCTTTGTAAATCTGCGACTCCTCACCACTGGCAGATTTTTTCTTGCTACAATCTTCTGCATCTTACAACTTTATCCAGCGAAATCTGAGACAGAGGACCCTGATGCCCAAGCTCTCTGGATGACATAAGATGGGGAAAACAGAGCAAAAGCAAGTTATAATATCATCAAGGGGGCTCTCCAGCTAGATCATTTTGAATAAGAGTGGTTTAGCTCGTTTGAAAAGAAGAGTGGTAGACATGAAGTTTGTTGTCTTGCTTGGGATGTGAAGTTAGCATTAGGTGATCACATTATTCAAAAGGACATCCCAATATAATCCTGCATCCATCCCACCAATTACTTAAAAAGACTGTGCAGTTTATCCCTACCAGGGATATACAAGTAGAGATGTTGCTGTTTGTCATGTGATCTACACAACCAGACGGGTAGGAAATCTGGTTAGACTGACCTGGGTTACGACCTAACTCAGCCACCTGTCATGAATGCATCCTTTAGAGTACTTTAGTGTCCCTTGGTGCACTGCCTGAGTCTCAGCAGCGGCTGCTGGGCCCAGAGCAGAGCCCGGCCTGGCTTCAGAGTAAGCGCTCATCTCTCCTCTTCTGCGGAGGATAGTCAGGCTTTTAAGCACCTTTTGGGAAATACTTTGTTCTTCCTAGAAATGTGTGAAAAACTGCTTCTGCATTCAGGATTCCGCCTCCTTTACTCCATTATATTTATTCACGGGAATTAAGGACTAACGTTTTCGAGTGATTTCTTTATGGCTGCTCGCAAATGTTGAAATGTACAGGATTTCCTGGTTGATAAGGGAGCATCTCTGCACACTGTCTTCCCAGTTATTGCTTGTGGAGAAATAATTGAGCAAGACAGACACCAAATACAAGATCCCTTCTTTCTCAGCAGATCCGTCTTCTTGAGTTTCTGCTGGTTATCCTCATGTGTTGTAAATCTGGTTACTCTTTGGGGTCCTTGGGTCATTCACAAATGTCCCCTTAACACACAAACTTCTCTGTTTTCCCAGTCCAGCACCCACTCTCTCATTGTTGCATGCCCTGTTTATTTCTCTCCCCAGAACTGCGCTATGAAGCTGTGCCTCTGGGCTCTCCAGTTAGAATAGGAGCTGTCTTTGAAGAATGGAGTTGGTCATCTGGTGTCTTTTTTCCTTGTATTTTCCTTTCTCATACACAAAAGATACTTAATGAAACATTCGTTGGCTCCCTGTGGGATTCATAGGAGAAAGACCTCACCCAACACAGGTCACCAGGAACTGAATTCCAGCTCTGCTGTTTACATGTCAAAGTCGCTGGATTCACAACTGCTTAGAACATGTGGGGAATGGGTGAGACCTTTCAGGTAATAAACGACCACGTCTAAGTTCCAGGCATGGGGAGGTCCCTGCTGCAGCCCTTTCTCCCTTTCTGCTCTAGTCGGTGCAATAATGTCTTGGACTTTTTTCTTTTTTATTGCTTATTAAATCATCTTTCTTCTCACCAGAGTTAGTGCCACCTCTGCTCTTCAAGCAGTCTGTGTGTGTATGAAGTCAATAACTACGCATTTGTAGAGCAATCGCTCTAATAGATGAACAGCGACTTGAATATGCATTTGGTTTCCTGTCCGTGTTGGACTACTATTAATGATCTAGTGGTAAACCTGAAAGCTATTTTTGGGGGATTGTGTATTTTTTTATTGTTGTTGCTGTTTAATTTTAATTTATTTTTTTTGAGACAGAGTATCATTGTCGTCCTTGCTGGCCTGAACCTCATTTGTACACCAGGTTGGCTTTGAATTCCCAGAAGTCTACCTGCCACTGCCTCCTGAGTACTGGGATGTAAGACATACTTCACAACCCTTGACTACAAGCTGTTATTGGAATATGATTTTACTCTTGGCAATATGGAGCATACGGAACTGTTTTCAACAGGGTACCTCTGGACATGCTACTATGAGAGAACTAATTGGATTGTAAGCCTTCAAGAGGAAGAGGAAGGGAAAGGGAAGAGGTGGGGGAAGAGGAGGAGGATAAAGAGGAGAAAGAGCTATAAAGTCAAATGAACTTTTGACTAAGAAATTTATTTTGTTTAGGTAATACTTATCAATATGATAGTTGATTTTAAAATGCTCTTCTGTATAGCAATCGTTTCCTGACATATGAAATGATTCATGGAGTTTTCTTGAAGAATTTTGTAAAATATAGTCAGTTTAGATGTGGACGTTCTGGTTATGGGGGAAATTCTTGACCCCCTTCTTTGATGGCTACGCTTCTCCTGTGAATGGGCCAGCTTCGGTGGTGTGTCTGCTGAGTACTTCAGTGGGTTCATCTCCGCTGCTCCGTTACTTCTCCCCCCTCTTTCGAGGGCTGCCTTAGGTGATCCAGTCTTAGATACCTTTAAAGTCCATAGAGGAACAAACAACTTTTACAAAGGTCTTCTTTAGGGTATATTCAAGCCCAGCAGGCAATAATGAACAAGGGAATAATGAGCATTTGTTTTTCAGCATGCAATTATAATGCTGCCTCTCCACTCTGCAAATTTATGCCCAGGAAGGGATTTTTTTTTTTGTTAGTGGAATGCATTACATTTGGAAAAGAATTAATGGCCATCTGTAAACGTGGGGATGGCTGGAAATTCTGTTATACATGTTGTAATAAAAATGGTTTATTGGGCTATCAAATGCAGGAATGGAAGCCAAAGCTACAGCCTCCATTGGGTCTCCTCATACAGAAATCTACCTGTATTTCTATATTTTGGGCCATTCCAAAGGATTTATGCTTTTTAGTGAAATGGGTACCATTTGAGATGCTGGTCCTTGGATATATAGATTCTGTTTTGGGGGCCCCAGATTTCTAGTCTGAAAAGGCTGGGTTGGTCCACATATATTTATTTTTGGGACCCCCCCACCTCCGCCCTGAAAATAAAAGAAAGTTCACAATTTATTCTCTGAGATGAAGTCTAAAACATAGTTGGGCAGAATTCACCTTGCTTTCCTTGCTGTGTAGGAACAAAGGACACATGAATTCACTGTCCTCAGAATGTCCTATGACAGAAAAGGAGTGTTCAATGAATGGCCAGGTTCAGGGTCAGCTCCAAGTAGAAGCCAATGGCCAAAGCCGAGACCAGCAGGGGATCTGAACTTCAACTGACAATGTCAGTGACAGCTCAGCAGCTCAGGCAGGACCATGGAAATAAGGAGAGACCTGATCAGTCCATGCTGACATCAACCAATCAGAAGCATATGGTGCTTGCCAGCCAACCAGTCATCTTGGTTCACTTGGTGTCCGCTGAGCTTCTCAGCACACAAATTCTTATTTTTCCTTCATGGTATGTTGCAATGAGAGACATTGAGAGTATAAGGATCTTCTTAATGTGGGATGTCTTTCTGTATGCTGTGAATATGTTTTATTACCATTGTTAATGATGAAACTGACTTGGCCAATAGCCAGGCAGAATAGACCCAGGTGGGAAATCCAAGCAAAGATGAAGGAAAAAAGGAAAGTGGAGTCTGAGAGACACTGGCAGCTGCCGGAGAAGTAACAAGCCACAGGCCTTGTGGTAAAATATCAAATAATAGATATGGAATAATTTAAAAGTAAGAGCTTGTTAGTAATAACCCTGAGCCATCAGCCAAACTTTTATAATTAATATAAGCCTCTGAGTATTTATTCCAGAACTGGTGGTTTCAGAGAAACTTCCAGTTCCATCTTTTGTTTCCCATCAATAGCCAATAGCAATGATTTTTCCCTGGCTTGATTGCTATAATGGCTGCTCACAGTGACTGTTACCATCCCATCTTTTCTCTTGTCCTTGTGGGTTGACATTCTGTTTTAAGGCAGAACCCTTGAACACACAATCTTGGGTGAAGGCCACCCAGGAGGTCATTTAGATTTTCTGTTTTACTATAAGTGTAGAATTAAAGTTTTTTCTTCAGGAGCTTGTATGCATGTTCATGTATGTAGCTACATACAGGTTATGTAATATGTACACATATGTGCCCATGTATACAGGTAAACATGTATGTACATGTACACCTATGTGTGTGTGTGTGGAGGCCAGAGGACACCATCAGATATTTCTTGTTAGGTGCCATCCTCTTTTTTTCCCACCTTTAAAAAGGACATTTTTTTTAGTTCTTACTTACATGTATATGGTTGTGTCTGTGTGGGAATGCACACATGAGTGCTGGCACCTGTGACAATGAACCCCTTGGAGCTGAGTTTATAGGCAGTTGTGAGTCACCTGGTTGGGAGCTAGTGAAGGACCCTGAGTCCTCTAGCAAAGCCACGTGAGCCCTTAATCACTGAGCCAACTCTTACGCTCTCAGCGCATTTTAAATTGTTTTGTTTGTTTTTGGTTTTACAAGGTAGGGTTTCTCTGTGTAGCTCTGGTTGTCCTGGAACCCAGGGATCCAACTGCATCTGTCTCCTCAGTGCTGGGATTAAAAGTGTGCGCCAACATTGCCAGCAACAGTATCTTGATGCCCTGGAGCTTGTCGGGCAGGCTAGGTCGGCTGCTCAGCGAAACCTCAGAGATCCTTACAGTTCTGCTTCTCTGGCACTGGGATTACAAACAGCTACCACCATTTCTTTTTCTTTAATATGATTTCTAAGAATCAAACTCAGGTCTTCATACTTTCAAAGCAAGTACTTCACTGGGTGAGCGATTTCCCCAGCCCCTGCCTAGAATTATTTAAAAATAAAATGTTTAAAGAAACAGTGCACCCATCTATTGGCAAGCTGAGGTATGCACTTGAGGCCGTGTGGTTTCCTGACCCAAACAGCCCTAGGTGGCCTCTGTTGTTTCTATTACACATAGGCACAATATTCCCAGTGGTTTACAACCTGGGAGCAGAGTTAAATCCCACTGTAAGAGGGAAGTAGCATTTCCCAGCTGTGGCTAACTACTGCAGAGATGCTTAAAAAAAAAGAAGAAAGAAAGAAAGAAAAAAGAAAAGAAGAAAAAAGATACAGTTCCTTTCGCTCAAGGTCAAAGGTGCCAAATGTAGGCAAGATTAAGAAAGTCCATGATAGTCCGGAACAATAACACATTAATAATTAATAAGGATAACAAATGCTTATTTGGGGAACACTCACAAAGAAAGCTGCTGTGGACCTCTGCTCTATAGGCCCTGGGAGCTGTGAACAGAATCCAAACCACCAGCCAAGAGAGCAACTGAACTTTCTGTCTGTATTTTTCTGTTTGCACATAGTACCTCAGACCACGCCTGAATGGGCCTGTACTCCAAAGGCTATTGGCTGAATGAATTCCCGCAATACCCTGACCTCTACCACAGCACAGAATGGTGGTCTTATAACTCAGTGGTCTCTAGGGCATGATACCTAGACATGCTCAGTCTGCTTAGAGTCAGGCATGGTCTTTGCTCCAGCAAGTGCCTGGGATGGTCACATCATTGATACCCTTAGGTCTTTTGTTAAATGAGCAGAAAGTGGGTCATTTCACATCCTCAAGTTTAGGTGTTAAAGTCCTCTCAAATTCACGCCAGGGCTCTGGAAGGTGACCCTTCAGGAAGAATTAGGTTGTGAAAAGAGAATCCTCCTGAACCAAATCAGTATTCATTAAGAGGATCGAAGAATGTCCTTGTGCCTTCCACCTCTGAGAATGCAGAGGGAAGGTGACATCTATTGGTCAGGAATCTTTCATCAGGCAGCAAATCTGAAAGTGCTGTGGACTTCATCTTCCTTAAGTGTGGAGATCCTGTTGTGTACAGAGATACCAATTTGTGGCAGTCTGTCACAGCACACATGAACTAAGCCATATATTCTCCGCAGCATTTGAAGATTTTCTAGTTTAATGATGTCTGGGCTCTGTCCTGAAGCAAAAGTGGGACACATGAGGGAGCGATCGTCAATCTGAGGGCAATCTAAGTGGTCCAGGATTCTCAGACCCCACACAAATGGGGCCTCTGGCTCATACGTGTTGACACCAGCCTCCATCCTTGCTAATTTTAAGTTCCCAGGAAATACTGTATAGATTTGCCCTTGACTAGAATTCATAAGACTCAACTCTTTCTTTTCTTTTTTCTTTAAGAAAGTAACAGCTTGTGCCTCTTGTACTATTACGAATAATCCCTACCTTTTAGGCTCAAAGAAATGTCTCTCTTAGGTGGTTCTCTTCGTGCTTTTGTAAAACAATTCAGAAGGGGCATTTGGCTTCAATAGTGTACTTTGACTCATCTGGTTTTTATATCCACTGGTTGGGGGGAAGACTAAGACCTAAGAACATACTGAGGGGTGGGGTGTTTGTGATCAGGGGCAGGGGACCATGCCTCGTACTTTGGTTCACTGTCTGTCTGAAGACAAATTAATGTGAAAGGCACGGGAAAAAAATTCAATGAAGAATCTTCACAGGAAGACATTTATACGGCAGTCAGGGCCTTGGGAATCTTAGTAAAAGGATGTCATGGGGTCGGGGAAGCGGGGCTGTGGAGATGGGTGTATAGCTCTGTGTTCAGCACAGTCTTCTACGGCTTCTCTGTGATCAGGGCTCTGTACAGACCACAGAAGCTTGCTGTGTGATTGTCTGGGAAAAGGAGAGGAGATCTAGGACGCCTAACCAGAAAAGTCCACAATAAGACACACAAAGGGCCTGGGAACAAACACATTTTGTAAGGGCATAGAAGAAGAACCAGTTAGCTCGCTTCTTAGAAAGGATTCATTGTGGGAGGCAACTTGGTTTGGTTGACTAGAACCACTGCATTCAAAACTCAGCTCAAGGGGTGGGGAGATGGACGTGTTGATAGAATACCTGCTGTGCCAGTTTGAGAACCCAAGTTCTCATTCCCAGGACGCCTGGAAAAAGCTAGTGGGTGGGCTATACTTGTAAACCCACTGCTGGAGAAGCAGAGACAGCGGATCCTCAGACCCTGCTGGCCAACAAAGTTAGCCTAATTTGTGTTTTAGTCCAGTGAAACAATAAAAAAAAATAAAAAAGCATAAAGGGCATCTAAGGGGGATGACACCCAGGGTGGTTCTCTGATGCACCCCCATGAATATGAGTATGCATGCATGCATAGATGCAAAGAAAAAAATTATAGCAAAGGACAGAGATAAAATGACTGGGTGTGTGAGGGTAGTGTAGAACTTAGTCCTGCAGAGTTGAGGGGTAAACTACAGAAAGGCAGACTCCAATCAATGAGATTCATCCCTGCTTTAAGGGGCTTGCAGTCGCTGATGCCTGGGATTTGAGACTGAGCAGGCATGCGGGGCCCCATGCTGGTGTGCACCTGGAGTAGATTAGCCTGGCAGAGAGGCAGCCTTGCTCCCCCCCCTTCTCCCCAGAACTCCCTCCTGTGGTACTGCAGTTGGGGCAAGAACATGCCCCAACTAGAGAGTGCCTCTAGTACTCTCTTTTGTTTCAGCTTAGTGGGAAGCAGGGTTTACTTAGGCTTGGGGAATAAATGTACAGAAACTCTTTCACCTGTGAGGTGCTGGCTGGCTCCTGAGATTAGTTTCTTCTACTTCTAAAGTTGCCTGGGTCAACCAGCCTGGTCATAGACTTCTGACTGGAGCTTTGACTCAGAGACCTGCAGGTGTCTCTTTCGAGAAGGGAAATTCAAGCTTCACGGTGCTTTCTATATGTCAGTTGTGACATTACATCCATGATTCAGCCCTGTGTGCATTTATTAACCTCCTCTGTGTACCAGGTACTGAGCTGTATCCTGGCTACATGGAGGCCAGCGTGATAGATGCGAACCTCCCAATTCTTTCTGAATCTTCAGGAGTGGAGGTGTTTGTCTCCATTAACCAGTTGAGACGACACAGGCATACATGAAGAGAACACTATATACTATACTATACTATACTACACTTATACTATACTATATTGTGTGTGTGCATTTGTGTGTGTATGGTATGTGATCATATGTTTCTCTGTGTGTATTATGTGTTTATATGTGTGTTCATGCATATGTATGGTGTGCTCTTGTTTGTATATGTGTGTGAGTGCTGTGTTAGTATCCACACTGTGATTGTGTGTGTGGTGTGCCTATGCGCTATGTGCTTATGTATTTGGTATGTGTGTGTATGTACGTGTTATGTTAGTGTTCACAGTGTGATTATTTGTGTGTGGTATATAGGCTTATGTATGTGTGTATGTGATGGTGCCTCTGTGTGTGTGCTGTATGCTCGTGTGTGTGTGTGTGTGTGTGTGTGTGTGTGTGTAATTTTCTTCCAGTCTTGGAAATCTATGGCTGGATGCTGATTGTCCAGTTCTTTTCCTGCTGTACCCTGTAGCCCAGGCTGGCTCTCTTCCAGAGCATTACAAGGTTCCTGTGACTAGCATTTTTAAGTCACACTGAGGACATATCTCACCCCTGTAAGGATGGAGGGACAGAAGCTTGTTCATTATAAATGCTGGTGTCTAGGGGGTTTGCAAAGGAATTCTAAAATAAGAATTTTCTCAATATGTTAAGTAGAACAGGGACTAGATTGTCTTGGATCCAAACCTAATGCTGACTGTAATTAAGGGGGAAGATCAGGCTCACTGGTGGGAAGGTTTGTACTGACTCTCACACCAACATGGTCCAGTAGAGAATTGGCAAGGTATAGTCACAGTGCTTGCTCTTGGGGACTGAGCACAAAACCCAGTGGGGTTCAAGCCTGCAAACCTCCTGGCCCAAGGACAGCCCAGACTAAAGTAGAACGTGGCTGTCTTTAGATGGGGATAGCTCCTAACTCTATTTCAGAACTTCCTCCTTTGGAAGTCTTGCAGCCAGTTTTTGGCTTCTGTCTGGCCTTGGAGAATCGTTTGTAGGTCCCTGGTGTAGCAGGCCCATTGTAAGAGGTGTCAGATGGGTAGAGTGCTGGAGAGATAGCACACAGTGTAGAAAAAAAAAAAAAACATCTAGGGTGTGGGACCTTGGCTGATTCCATTTGCTCTGATGTTTCATGTGAAAAGCTGAGCAATGGCATCCAGGAACAACTTTTATTGATTTGAGATTAAGTATATGAAGTTAAGATAGAAGTCCTGACTTAGGAGAATGTACAGTTAGAGTCATTTTGCTTTCAGATGATTGATTATAATCTCTTTTGATAAATATAATTAACATGCAAGGTATTAAATATTATGGCAGTAAAACAAAACAAGATGAAGTGTGTTGCTTTAACTATCTTCCGTACCTGTCTTCCAGCTAATCCCCCCTTAGTCTACCCTGGGCCCCATCAGAGTGTCCTTGGGTCACATGTATCCTTTGTCCCTTTCCCTTCCTAGTACCTCTCTTGGTCTCATTCAAAGCCACATGTTATTGTTCATATGTTGATCCAGCTTGTTGTTTCTATGTGGGAATAGACACATGGATGCAAATTTAGGTAAAGCTTAGTTGGAACCTCCTTTTTTTTTTCTAAAAGTCTATTATATCTTAGACTACTCAGTCACTATAATAAAATACCACAGGTTAGAGTGTTTAAACAATAAACCTTCTTTCACCCTTACAACTGTGGAGGAAAATGCACATTTGCAATCTGGGGAGGGCCTGCTTCCTCATGGAAGTTAACTTTTCCTGTGTCCTTTACAAGAGAGTGGGGTCCCCGTGGTGGTTGGAATGAAAAACGCCCCCTTCTAGGCTCACAGATTTGAACAGCTGGTCCCCTACTGGTGTTGCTGTTTGGGATGTTATGGAACATTTAGAAACCTTGCAGGAGGAAGTATGTCACTGGGGCTGGCTTTGGGGGTTTATAGCCTCATTCTCTCCTCTCCCTTTGCTTCCTGTACGTGGATGAAATATGATTTCTTTGCTTAATGCTTCTGCTCCCATGCCATGTTTTCTTGGCCATGATGGACTCTATCCCTTGGGAACCACAAGCCACACAACACTTTCTTCCTTAAGTTGCTTTGGTCAATGCAGCAGCAGAAAAGTAATGGATTCATGCAGAACCCAAGATTCCTGGATTCTGTTTAGTCAGGGTACCGTCTTAGGGTTTCCGTTGCTGTGAAGAGACACCATGACTACGGCAACTCTTAGAAAGGAAGAGAACATTTCATTGAGGTGGCTTGAAATGTCAGACGTTTAGTCCACTATCATGACGTGACAAGACGGCAGGCAGGCAGACATAGCGCTGAAGCAGGAGCTGAGAGTCCTTACATCTTCACTGACAGGCAACAGGAAGTGCTCTGAGACACTGAATATGGCTTGAGCATATGAGACCTCAAAGCCCATCTCCACAGTGACCCACTTCCTCCAGCGAGGCCACACCTCCTAATAGTACTACTTCATTTGGGTGCCATTTTCTTTCAAACCACCCCCTCCCAAAGATGTATTTCCTAAGACTCTAAGATGAGGGCCAGACTTCCAATGTAGGGATTTGGTGGGACAATGATATCATACCTAGAAGGCTCAGAGATCTATTTGTTCACTTCAGCCATTACCAAGCCCTTAACATGTGTTTGCCACTGTACTTCATAGTGCCACTACCGTCCTCTTACTCTGGTAACTGGGAACAGAGTGGTGCCTGATGAGACCCTCTGATGGTCCTACATTTCCAGTTTTGTATAGACAAGGGAGGAGCTGCCTAGTCTATAAGGACTACGAGTCTCTGTGCCCTGCTCCGGTCTGGGCACTATGTGGATAATTAGTGCATTTTCGTCCCAGCCTCTTTGTTTAAGAGGATTTGGTAGATCTGCTAATTCTGGTGCTCATGCCGTAGCTCTTGTCACGCAGTCAATTATGGAAGTCTTTGAATAGCATAACTGAAAACGTGTTCGGCTTAATCACTTCTGACAGCAGCGGGGTTGAGGCTGAGCGCCAGCACACGCTACACAGGAATGTCATTAGCAGGCTGGTCTCAGGGCATACACAGGTCCTTCTGTGTGTTATCACAGTGACTGAACCGGCAAGAGTCACCTCTGTATGAACTGCTGGACCACCTCAGACAATGATTTAAAAACCATTGACCTGACAGAAATTACAGGAGCCTAGGGAGCTTCCTCCATCCAGAACAATAGCAGAAAGCCACAGCTACCACTGAGAAGCTTCACATAGAGCAAGGTACACAGCAAGAATCTGAATCCAGGGTGCCTGGAAGTGATTTAAACAACCATGATGGCACCTTCTGGCTATGGGGCCTGAGCTAGGATCCTTAACCCCTCTGCCCCCCACTTCCTTCTGTGTAGACTCGCATCTGTGAAAGAACAGGTCAATTCTCAGAGGTGGAGGAAATGCTACTTCATGGTCCAATGTAAAGCACTTTGGTCCAACACCTGGCTCTTAGTCAGCACTCATTAAATTTCAGGAGTCTATCCATGGTTTAGGCAAAGAAGCCATTGTTCCAATCACCTTCACAATAACGTAGTCTCTAAAACACTGAGAACCCCTTTCACAGTAGAAGTCACCCATCTACTGTGTATGTATTAAACCAATCTGATCTTCAGGAAAAGTGGATGAAGGGAGTAACATTTCTCTTGGATAAAAGAGAAATGAGTGACAGCAGAGTCTGAATCTGAGCCTTCAGTTGGCTGAGGCAAGGTCTGAGGCCATGTGGTTGACAACAGAGGCCCAGATCACATACCATTGGCTTGCCAGTGGGCTCTATACCAGTGACTTGTATTAGAAGTTTGGCTGTTCTTCAAGAGGCAGGGGCCTAAAGATGGGAAGGAGAGAGAGAAACAACACAATTGTCTTCTACAACAGAGACTAAGTCAGGGATTTGTGATTTTGAACAGCAACCTGAAGTGGATATAAAGTCCTTGGAAACATAGCTATGACTTAGGTATGTTGGTCCCCAGAAGGAAGGAAGGGGTGTACAGTTTCTTCTTCTTCTTCTTCTTCTTCTTCTTCTTCTTCTTCTTCTTCTTCTTCTTCTTCTTCTTCTTCTTCTTCTTCTTCTTCTTCTTCTTCTTCTTCCTCTTCCTTTTTCCTTCTTCTTCCTTCTTTTTCCTCCTCCTCCTCCTCCTCCTCCTCCTCCTCCTCCTCCTCCTCCTCCTTCTTCTTCTTCTTCTTCTTCTTTCTCTTCCTTTTGTTCTACTATATCATCATCATCATCATTTAGACTGGCCTGTTCCCTCTGTTGATAGAGTAAAGTTAGAGTGTGTTTGGATCATCCATCCCTTAGGGCAAGATGCTTGAAAAGAAAACAGAATGTTCTAGAACCTCACTACTAACAATATGCTCAATTGACTCATAGTGTTAGTGTCCTGTGAAAACTTATTAGAACTGTGGACTCTCGGACTTCACCCTTGTCCTCCGAATAACAATCTGCATTTTAACTTGACTCTCAAATAATTTGTATGCGTACCGAAGATGGAGGAATGCTGAAAAGGAATGAACATGGGCTTTGGCATCTGAAATAAATAGATTTGACACCCATATCTTCCATTTATTATCTGCACTGCCTCAGAAAAAATTGCATAACCTTTGCAAAATTGTTTTCTAATCTATAAATTGAACTTAATGCTATCTCTCAGGATTGTTCTAAGAATTGGTGATAATAAAGTTAACTACATTTATTTCTCTGCACCTGGCACAGTCTAAAATGCTTAACATCTAGACTGTTTCTCATCTCAGTTTCCCAGCAGAGTTATTAAGTAGGTGCTGGGTTATCTATGGACATAAACACAGGAGTGCCACTTGAGAGTGGGAAGCCCCAGCAGAGGGTGGCCAGCCAGTCAGTAGCAACATCAGTATGTCTCAAAGCTTTGATTATCCAGAGAGGAGAGAGGGTTGCTATCAGTTATTCCACGTCTTCCACACAGAGTCTGGGCTTCCCCATGATGTGTGTGTGTGTGTGTGTGTGTGTGTGTGTGTATGTGTGTGTGTGTACATGTGTTACCAGTCCTTGGTGTCTGAGCTAGATTTTTCCAGGTCCTTGGGTTTTTTTACCCAAAGAATTGAAAGTAAGGACTCACACAAATTTGCAAAAAAAAAAAAAAAAAAAAAAATCAAGGTAATTTTATTTGGAGCAAAGCAATAATACAGATTAAAAGGGATCAGAGTCTGCAGAAAGAAAATTGATTGCATGAGTGAGTATACTTCTGGCTCCAGGATGTAGCCTTGGGTCTCTTTTTATGAGGAAGTAAGAGAATAAGGGGTTAGTTACTGAAGTGGATGGTTCAGGTGGTTCTCTATTTTGATTGATAGATGAATGAGGTCATTGAATCATTCTCTGAATAATGTGTCTGATTCCAGTAACATACCAAAATATGCACAAATAATTCCTCCTAAAGCAGTGGGTCTCAACTTCCTAATGCTATGATCCTTTCGTGTAGTTTCTCATGTTGTGGTAACCCCAATCATAAAATTATTTTGTTGCTACTTCATAACTGATTTTGCTAATAGATGAATCATAATGATATGCAGGATATCTAATATGTGACATCAGGGGGTCATGACCCACTGGTTGAGAACCACTGCCCTAAAAGGTTAGTAAAGAAAAACAACTTTGTCTTAAGGTCTGGGCATGTAAAACGTGGATCAACTGTTATAACCATCATACCCAGACACTGTGAATGCAAGTGGACAGAAACTCCAAATTTGACCATTACCTGAGTCAGGGAAGCTCACACTGTTGTTCAGAGGTGAAAGTACATGGAGGCCATTGCAGGTGGTGGGTTGAGAGGTTCTGAGGTTGCTAGATAACATTATTTGGAGTGGTGTGTGTGTGTGTGTGTGTGTGTGTGTGTGTGTGTGTGTGTGGTACCTTCAGGTGTAGGGAATAGGTTGGCAAGTGCTTTGCAAGGGTGGTATGTATAACCTGAAACAAAATGCGGTCCCTGAGTAGCAAACCATTGTAACATGAGGGCCTGCTGCTTATTGGGGTTTCTGTCCTGCCCAGTTCCCACAGCCAGTAAGCCCCAAAGAAAAATCACACAGAAAAAAAAAAGAGGGGGAAGTGGTGTGGGAGAATTGTCTGTATTCTGTCAATCATATTTTAAATAAATGCTGATTGGCCAGGCAGGTCAGGTAGCTAGAAGGCAGGTCAACCAGACAGGAAGTAGAGGTGGGGTGAAGCAAACAGGAGTATTCTGGTTGATCTTCCTGCCACAAAGGAGAGGAAGGTAGAGCTCACACCATCAGAACTACCAAGAGCAGAGCTGATCTGCTGGGTGTGACTGCTCGCCCAACCCAGGAAGCCCCACTGTAGCTTTAGAAACAGGGCGAGCATATCTCTCTTGCTACATACACTATTTCAGATGGTTAGCCGAGAAAAGTAAGTCATTACAGATATTTTGGTGTGACACATTGCTAGATTACTCTAGGGGTTAGAAGAACTAAGATGGCTCACCATGGATGAAGAGACCACCCTAACTCTATATCCTCACAGTAGCTAGTTCCATCTTCAGGGAGACACTTTCCAAATAAAGTCACCTTCAGAGGTCCTGTGACTCTTCAGCTTATTAAGATGTCAATGTGTCAGTCTGCAGGGTGCGCAGCAAACCCATGCAGTAGGCTTCGGCATTTACACTTTGATAATGACCATGAAGAGACTTTCAGAGGATTGATACTGTCAAGGCTAACAGTTCCTGCATCTGATTCTAAGCCTAAGATTTATCTGATAGGTCATGGTCTTTATGAAAATGTATGCTCCAAGGTGCTAGTTTCTGAGTCAACTTGGAGGGCATCGGGTGGAGTCCAGGGTGGTGAGCACTGGAGACTCCGTGCCCATCCTCTACACAGCCTGCTTCTCATCTGTGTAGGCATGACATGAGTAAGACATGGGTTGCTTTCCCCCAGTGAAGACAGAGCTAAAATTTGAATCAGAAATAGCTAATTCTCATAGCATTTTTTTTTTCTGAGTTAAAATTCTGGTGAAATCTCTCCTGCATTTTCTTAGCAGGGAGGTAAGGGGCCTGCTGAGACGCTTTTGTGGGTTTCACTCCTAAATGAATGCAGCTGGGTATTTTGATTAAACACATATTGAAATCCACTTATAACAAGTGAACCAAGACCATGTGAGGGGCCCAACTGCATCAGAAAGATTATTCAAGTTACACAGTTTAGTGGGATATTGCTGTATTCTGGTGTCTTGGAGGAAGAAGCCCTGTGCCAAAGCACTGTGTCTTGTGACCAGTGGCATATGCCCGCATGCAGGATGCAGGATACAGCCCTTACTCAAGGCAGGACAGCTCGGCTAACAGTACTACTTCTTCTCAGATGTAAGTGTCTATTGGAGTTGATGTTAGCCTAGAGCATATTTTGGCCTGGATTAGCTGTTCAGTGAATTGTAATGGAGTAGCCAGAATGGTTTCTCTCTCTCTCTCTCTCTCTCTCTCTCTCTCTCTCTCTCTCTCTCTCTCACACACACACACACACAGAGGTGAGACTTCTCAGCTAGCTAGCTCACCAGCACATGTTTATCAACACTGGCATGTCACTGAAGGATGCTCAGACCTGTCCTTTGCCTTGTACAACTGACATCACTGAGCACACAGAAATTCTAAGACTCCTTAATGATACAGGGATGTCAGAGAAGGGCAGTACTCTTGGTTCCCTCAGATGACCTACACTTGGTGATGTCCAGTGTGAACTCAGTGCTAGAGACACTGAGATCACATGGCCCATTGTCTCCACTGTTGCTCAGTCTGGATAAGGAGCCATGGAGACATGGAGCCGGTGAACTAATGTGATTGCTGTGTTTAGAACAGTGGACATGTAGCAGCTGAGGACAAGGAGCAAGAGTGTGAAACCTGCCTAGGGTGTGGTCAGCGGAGAAATAGGGGGCTGACATCTGAATGATTTGAAGGACAGTTATGGTTAAGCAAAAGACAGTGGCCAGAGGCCCCTCGAGCAAAATGGAGAGAGAGGGAAACAGAAAGAAACCCGAGTTGTTAAATATGTCAGGGCACATGCTCAGAGAACCACCATGCGATCCATTCTAATGGAATCTTGACTCTTCTTGACTGGCAACTACAAGGCTTACTATACCCACTGTAGTCCCAACAGAAGGTAGAGGATTAGACCTAGGAGCCCAGCGGCTGGCTCCTGGCTTATCTATAGCAGCAGAATGTCTTCCTTTCTTGGGATCCATCTAAGATTGGAGCAGTTGGGCAGTGCAGCTCCCTGACAGAGGGCCATTTGTTCCAGAAAGATCTTCAGGTCTCTTACCATATGTGGGATGATTGAAGCAAAGCGCTGCCACTCCAAAGATTATTAGAACAGTACCTAATTTTAGAATTCAGAGTGACCTTGATGGGCATATTTGTTCAAATGACCCATTAAACATTTGCATGAAGGAGACTCAGTCTACCTTTGTCTGAATCCAGTTGAACAATACAACACATTTACTATTTATTATGCGGGAAGCAGAAGTGGAAAGCTGTCCCTGTGGGCTGAATCAAGCATGAGCATATAGGAGACTGGAGTGGCCAAGTTAGCGCAGAAAAGGGGGCAGTTTAAAAAGGGGCACTTGACGCCAAAAGCGTGACAGCTATGCCAAAAGCGTTAAGAGTTAGAAGAAGGCGCGAAATTCAAAAAAAGGTGACGTTGCAAAGCTCTTGAAGAATGCTTGCAGCCAAGATGGTGCTGAAGGGGAGCAAGGAGGGAGGAGATCTGACTTATTCACAAGAAGATGACTGGAGTTAGAGACGGGGTAAGATGACATAAAGTGCCTGATGCCCATGTAATCCCCATTAGGGGCTAAAGGAGCCGCACGACTCATGCAGATGTGACGGCTGGCGTGATCGGTTAATTTCCCTTCTGCTTCTTCTGGTATTCGTGGGTTTTTGCTTTATAAGTAGCTTCTTGTAAGGAAATGAAGGAGTTTTTGCTTGACTCGACTCTGCTGCATCTGATTGTCTCCAGGACCCCCGGGGCGGGGTGGTGAGCAGCTCATGTCCTCTTCTCAGCCAGGGTCAGTAGTGGGCTGCTGGTTCAGTTCTGCGGCGGTGTCCAGAGAGGGACCTCGCACCATCTGTTGGACAAAATCTTTGGCTTACTTTGGACTGACAAGGGAGGGGGACTTGATTGGAGGATGGGGAGGAAAATGGGAGACGGTGGTGGGGAAGAGACAGAAATCTTTAATAAATAAATAAATTAATTAAAAAAAATCTTTGGCTTAAACTGTTTCTGCATTATTATTATCTCTCCAAATTGATAAAGCACCTAGTAGTCAGCTATCCATGCAAATTCCTTTTCATGTGGGTTGGCACTTAATCTTTGTTATCTCAGAATGGAAGGAAGAGCAGGGAGATGTGAATAAAAGGACCAGGCTGGGTTGGGGGAGATAGCTCAGTGGTTAAAAACACTTACTGCTCTCGCAAAGGACCCAAGTTCAAGTCCCAGCACCCACATTTAGGTTCACAACCCTTGAGTCTAATTCTGTAGTATCTGATGCCATCTTCTGGCTTCCACATCCACTGCACACACGGTGCATTGGCACCATGCCAGAAAAACACTCATATACAGGGCCCTTGGAAGTTTGAATACTAGGATTAAACACTTGTATTTTTCTTCTTATAACTCAATGTTTTTGAAGTGGAGTTCATTGTAGCACTAGGTCGAACACAGTATTTGAAACCTGTGAATAGGCTGTAGGGGCAGTTGAAAACACTGGGGTAAGAAGTTGTTCGCTTACTTCACATTTTAACATCTTCCTAAGGTTTTAAAGATGTGTTGTAATCTCTGAAATAGGGACATATATTTTATCATTTAAACATGTTTGACTCCTGATATATACATATATATGTACATATTTATATATAATATATGTATATAGACAATATATATTAATAGAGTTTAACCCAGAGTAACAGTAATGTGTAACTCTCTTGCTTCAGCCTCCTGAATCATGAAAGTTTTTCTTTTCCTTCAAAGAATGTACCCCAGAATTAGCAATATGGGGCAACCATTGGCTGATGTGATGATACCCCACGAAGCCATGGTGCGCTGCTTGCCTGGTGAGAACACCTTCTGATCCGACCTCTCCTGCATGTCCACTAATGGTTAGTCTCCCTTCCTTCTTCATTATTGAAAATCCTTGGGCCCAAGATTACATGTTCCACCTCCTTGCTCTGTTTAGTTTTCCTCTGAGTGTGAATGTGCATGCACATGTGTATGGGACTGAGCAAGGGAACACATTCATATGTGGGTGCCTGTAAGTATGTATGCACATGTGTGGAGGCCAGAGAGTAATCTCAGACATCTGGAAGCTACCTGTGTCTGCCTCCCAGTCCTGGGACTGTCAGTGAGTGCCACCTCTCCTGCCCTTTTTAAGCTTCTTTCTAAGGCTCAAATTCTTGTCCCCATGTTTGCCCAGCAAGCCCTTTTCCTGTAGATCCATCTCCCTCGCCACCCTCCCCCAAACCCCTGCTAAACGTCTCTGCATCTATTATCTGACTCTCCCATGCTAGTCCGGTTACATGTCTATTACCATCTGGCAATCAGAAATCAATTTGGATTCTAGAGTCACTTTGGCTTGGACAAAGGAAAATGGGTCCGGTCTCTTTATGAATAAAATGAGCAGGGTTGGAGGGTTGTTTTATCTTCATCTTTTCCCAGTCTTAATTATATAACTGAATTATGGAAAACTGAACTGTTTTCCAAGCATAGCCATAAAATCTGGACCCTTTTTTTCCTTAGGATAAAAAAACCCCACTGATCTCCTTTCACGAGAGCTTGACAGTCTGGGGTATTTTAGGCACAAGGACACGAAGGGGGTGGAAGGCAGGCGCATGAATTTTGTGCATTTACACCAAAGCCGGGCTTTTTCTAGTTTTACTAATGGATGGTGATTATAGAACATTTTAATGTCAGAAAGGTTTGAAAGCCGTTATGCTTCTTAACAGATCTTAGAGCTTTTCGACTTAATGACTAGCACCTTGGAAAACTGTTCTCTCTCTCCCTCTCGCCCCCCACTCCCCATGTGTGTGTGTGTGTGTGTGTGTGAGAGAGAGAGAGAGAGAGAGAGAGAGAGAGAGAGGCTTGCACATACGCATCACACACACCCTATGAACACAAGAGCAAACGCTGATTCTCCCGCTTTCTGTCAGACCTCCGACAGCTCTTGCATCGCTGTCAAGAGGCTCCATGCATGCAATGCCACCCTTTAGCTCTACTGAGATGCACCGACACGAGTACAAGGAGGATCTAGTCACACTCCCCGAGACTGCATCTCATTTTGCTAATGCTCACAAATTAAGGGTATCTGTCATTGCCTCCATGAGATGGCAAGAGAGCATCTCCCAGCTCATGAGCATGCAGCCCTGAGAGGCAGGGACCAACCCGACGGTAAACTGACACACAACTCCCATTCTTTGTCTATGCAGAGAATGGGAAGTCCAGGCTCCCTCAGGGATACAGGGCATACGTGTCAGAGCTGATTATCAGGCATCCAGGTCTTCAGAGAGGCAACATACTGTTCTGCCCGTGTTCTCAGCTACCGCCAATCAGCACTGGCCAGGACTTGTCCTAAAATTTCATTTTGACACTTTCGGGGCCCAAAGAACAGCCTCCAGGACACATGTCCGAGCAGGTTCCTTCCAGCAGTCGAGGACTCTGACATGGATGATGGGAACAGGAAGAGGTGTTCTCCAGTAACACCCACCTCCTAGGGAGCTCAGGACGCAGTTGCTAGGCCAGGGCATACTGGCCTTCCCCTATGACTGGCTCCTGAGTTTGTTCATCAGTTGGTCAGACAATCCAGTGGCCACAAAAAGGTCAGTTCAACACCATTTTGTGTCTTTTGTGCTCTGGGAGAGATATCTGTCAGTCTTCAAGTGCAGCTCAGCTCTCAGCTTTCAGCTCTCAGGTCTCAGGGCTTTTATTACTATTACTATTACTAATTATTATTATTATTTATTTTTAACCTATTTCTGGCTGTCGAAAGCTCAGTTATAGGACTGTGGATGTGGCTCAGTTGACAAAGTGCTCTCTTAGGGTCCCAAAGTTCTTCATTCAATCCCCAGTACAGTGAATCAGGCAGAGTGGTGTAATCCTAGCACACATAGAAGGTGGTGGCAGGAGAACCAGAAGCTCAAGGGTTCTTTCTGCTACATTGAGAATTTAAGGCTATGCTGGGATATGTGGAAGAGAGGAAAAAAAGAAAAAAGAAGGAAGGAAAAAAGAAAGGAAAGGAAAGAAAAAAAAAGGAAGGAAGGAAGGAAAAAAATCTCTTTCCTCACCAAGGGTAGACCAGATGTTGCTTTAGACCACTCAGACTCTCACTGTGGGTCACAGGGCATTTACCTTCCCCTCCACAGTTCACACCCTAAACATCTATGGGTGATGGAACTCAGTCTAATTATCCACATGGCCCTGATTTTTTTTATTTGTAAAGGTTTACCACTTAGTAATGTCTAAAATCAGGCCTATTGCACTCCACCCCTCAACCCCCACCTCTGTGCAATTGTAATTCTGTGGCCAGGTTCACCCTGCAGTGACTACTGCAACAGCATCCCCTCAGCAAGTCTTCTATCTACTCCCATCCTCATGAATGCAGAGACTGGTGTTCAGAGGTTTATGGTTCCTCTCATATATTTAGAGTTCCCATATCTGATAGCATCCCTATAAAAGGTCATCTGCTAATGGCTAGGAAACATAAAAGCTTCTATTGGCACGGGTAAATAAAGCAAGTCATGATAAGTCAGATGTGTGTGTGTGTGTGTGCACTTACATGTGTATACGTGTTAATGGCAGGAGACAACCTTGAGAACCATTCTTCAAGTGTTTGTTATCTATATTTATTTTTGTTTGTTTGTTGTATATATTGAGACAGGATTTCTCACTCTCCTGAATCTTGCCCAGTAGGCTAGAGATAATGACTTTTGACTGGTTAAGTTGAATTAAAAGCAAAGCACCAGTTATCTAAAGCAACAGGAGTGAACATCTGAAGCCAATGTTCTTGAGGCATAGACCATCTTGTTTGTAGCATTCCACATCTGGATACCCAGATGGATCTTAGTAAAATGGTTGGTCCAGCCCTTGGGCTTTCCTCTCTCAATGGCTGTTGGCATGTTAGTTCCTTTGATGCATGTGTGTGTGTGTGTGTGTGTGTGTGTGCTCGTGCGTGCACATGTGTGTATGATCACACCTGTCAAACCTGTCTGTAGAGTTTATTTGGGAGGGAAAAGCACATTCTACATGCTATCTCTAAAGACATGCTATGCCATACACTACAGCTAGGAGTTAATCCTAGATTTTTTTCTCCCCTGGTGTGTAGGTTCAGGGACTGGGGAGCTTGGCAAACTCATGGGAGGAAAGGGCTAACTTTGCCATTTGCTTATATCTGTGCTGGCTTCTTTACTCTGGAGTTTCCGGTAACTTCTCATCTTGACAGCAAGTGCCCCGAGCAGTTCTATAAACCTTTTCTGTGATGTTTCTCTCACAGGCAATGGCCAGTTCACAATATAGCCCTAAGTTCTGCAAGTTCCTGCTGGTTTGTAGACTTACCATTGCTGTTGTTGAGGGACCATTAACTAAGAGATTGATGTACAAACAACAAAATCCAATTAGCTTTCCTTATATTTTAGAGTTTGTGCTTCGAGCAAGTCAGGTTGTATTTTTTTTATAAGAGGCCAAACATTGCTTAAATACAATATATAATCTAATAGAAAATGACAACGTGGAGGCCAAGGAGATAGTTCAGTTGATAAATACTTACTACTCAAGCATGAGGACCCAAGTTCAAGAGTTCAATCCCCAGAACCCACATAAAACAACCAGGTATGACAATATGCATTTGTAATCCCAGTTCATGGGAGGTGGGACAGGTTAAGTCCATGGGGTTCACTGGCCAGTCAACTTAGCCAAATAGGTGAACTCAGGTCCTATTGAGAGACCCTGTCTCAAAAGACAAGATGGATAGCTCATAAGAAATGATGCCTGGGATTGTCCCCTGGCTTCAGCATGCATGCAAACACATGTGTGGCACTCACATAAAACACACATGCATGCACACAAAGCTCTTCCCTTGCTTAATATTAGGCTCTCTAGTTAACCATGGCACATAAAAACTATGATGATGGGGGTGAATGAAGCGCTTTGTAAGGGTTTTGTGATATGGAAATGGATAGGTACATGTTCAGCATTGATTTGTTCTTCATTCTAGTGCAATGAGGTAAGGATGGCCAACTATGTATAGATGTGTATGATTTTATCACCTGAGGTGACAGCAGCAAAATTAAGTTATAAGTGGCAGATATGGCCTGAGTTCTCTCATCCCAACACAGGCCTTTGAGGCCTGAGAATAACTTACATAGAGAGAACATGATGGAAATGGTGCCTAGCCCCAGCCATGAAAGGTGCCCCTGTTTCCTCTTTGAGGTTATTGGCTTCTCATATCACCCATCCTTTGCTGAACTCATCAAACCCACATGTGGAACACATTAAACTATAGTTATTATGACCACCAAATTTGGGATATACCAGGCATGTCACAAGGTGCATTTCAGCTTGTCTCTTCTCTGAACTGGTATTTGAATCCTTGTACTGGGACTCATGTCTGCGTGAGGGTGGACAGATGGGTGGGTCTCTCAAGCTCCTGCACTTCAATTTTAAATGATAAAAGTATAGATTAAGTGAAGAATGATAACACCACACACTTGTTTATCTCCTCTGTCTGTCTGTGTTTTATACCACTCATCACTCTCTGGTTACACTCGTCTGTCCCAGCGATCTCAGGTTGAGATTCAGAATCCTACCAAACACAAAACTCAAGCAGCTATCAAAATTTTTTTGATGTGATCTGGGTCATCCTTGATCACATGGCATCTATGATTCCAATTCCAATATTTCCTACTCTGATTTATATTTTGGCAATTTGGAGTGCCAGGAGGAACAGATTATGCCTGTAGATCTCTATGTCCAGAATCATTAAGTTATAGCCCTCTCTGACCCCCAGGCTCCTCTGTGCAGTTCCCCGAGTTTTGTCTTGTATAGGATGCAGATTAGAAAAGCTCATCCTTGTCCTTTCTGGTACTCCGCTAAGAACACTATCCCATGACTGTTCCAATGACTAGTTTTAGAGGAAGCCTGAGATCTAAGGCTTCTACTCAGAATGAGGCAGGAGGAGGAGAGAGTGAGGAGAGGAGCCCTGGGCCTGGGGCAGCCCCAGCCTTCCAGGACAGCATTGTATTGTTGTGCTCTGTGTTAGCAACAAACATGGATCCAGGTTTCCTCATTGCCATAGTCTTTTCACTGCAGCTTAGCTAACGCAAGACAGTGCTAGTATCAGCACTTACTACAAATAAGTCTTCTCAAACTGGCCACTGAGATTTGATAAAAGTTGTAGGTTTTAATTAAGTTTGTGCTAATGGCCTCCCTGGGATGGGGATGTGATGGATGCCGGCAGACGTCCCTTAGCCTTTGGCAAAGCCATATTGCTTCACACCAAATAGACCATTCTTTATGTGCTAACTGGCTCTTTCTAACTCCACTGGAGGGTTGCATGAACTGCAAACTTGGTGAGAGGTCCTTTCTTCAGCATACACTTCTGCACCAAGTCCTGCTTTTGCAGAGCCTGGCATTGTCATTGATTAGAAAGAACATCCCTACTTCTGTACCACACGCCTAGCTGTTGATTCTGTAGAAAGATCCCACTGCAACAGAGTCGATGTTCTTGCTGCAGAAGTGGTTCGGCAGGGGTCAGTAGAGGGATGGTTGAATCCCTCTATGGTGCAGTTTGGTCCTCAGTGACCTTCTTTTTCTTTCTGTCAGTATGCACCTTGACAATGATTGCTGCCCTCATTTCTTTTCTGTTATGATTACCTTGTTGCAGTCCATCACTGAAAGTCAAGTAGGTAAGTACTTCAAATGGCTAGTCATAGTATATCCACCATCAAGTGCAAAGAGAATACAGGCATGCCAGCTTGTGCCCAGCTTGCTTTCTCTGTTCTTACCCAGGTGCGTATTCACTGCCTAGGGAATGGTGCCACGCGCAAGGGTCAGGACTTAACCACATCAGTTAACATTGTCATGGCAATCCCCTACAGGACAACCTGGTCTAGACAATCCCTCACTGAAATACCCTCCTCAGGCAATTCTAAATTGACTATTCAGAATTCTAAGTTGACTATTCAGAATAGGATGCAGATTGAATCTGAATCCTTATTCAGAATTCTAAGTTGACTATTCAGATCAATCATCAATAAGCCTTCCACACTATCTCAATTCCTGCCTTGCTCAAACAGACTCTCCTTCCACATACATCCCCCGCCTGAACCTTCCTTTCTGTTGGGACATTTCATTCATGTCCTGTCATTCATTACTCAGGCTGTTGCCCTTCAATGTGAGCAGACATGGAGTTTGCCCAGCATCTCTTATTTAAAAGTCTCCACTGTAGCATGTTGGTTCCATCTCTTGCCATTGCTTTCTGGGCTCCTTTCTGTTCCACTAATCTCTTTGTGTGCCTTTCCCCAGGGCCCCACCATTTTAACTACTATAGCTTTACAATCGATCTTGACATCCAGGTAATACGAACTTGTGACCTCCAAAAATGCCAAGCTACCCTTTCTGGATCTTTTCCTCTCGTTGTAACCTTTGGAGTCATTGTGTTTATATCTACAAAACGACTCAATGGGATTCTGAGGAGGGGTGCACTGAACCCATGGCTCTTGTGGCAAACTGACTCTTGGCAATATTCAGTCTTCCTACCCACAGCTTTGGCCTGTCTCTTCATTTGTTTAGTTCTTCTTTGATAACCCTCATCAGAGTTTTATAGATTTTATCATACAGGCATCTATAGACTAGATGGTCTTCTCTCCCTAAAATTGACATGTAGCGATTTTAAGTTTATGTCATTGTGAGGGAACATCTTTGCTAAGTGATTAAGTCATTAGCCTTAAATGACCTTTTTAAAGAAACCAGCTGGAGAGTTCTTTCACTAGCATGTGACATTAGTATGTCACTAATGCCTTGTGACATGTATGATATAGACTTTTCTGAGAAGCTAAATGTATTGAACCTGCATGTTGTACTTAAAAACTTCCAGAACTGGGAAGAGAACTGCCCAATTTAAGGATTTCATTATTGTGGTGGTTTGTTTGTTTTTAAATATTGCAACTGATGTTTGTTGTTTGTTTTCCACTTGTTTGGTAAAGGAGAGTTGACTTTGCAGTTTAACCTTGTGTCATGAAACCATCTTATAACTGTTATTCTTAAAAAACGATTCCTGGGCGGGTTGGCGGAGCCCACCATGAGAAAGCTGCTACAGGAGGGCATGGTGGTGGCAGGTAACAGACACGTAAACACAGGAAATAGCCATAAGTATTTATTAAGGAAGAGGGAGAAAGAAAGACAGAGAAAAGAGATAAAAGGAGAGAGGAGAGATAAAAGAAGAGAGAGACAGAGAAAACACGCGCGCACGCTAAGGAAGCAGAAAGAGGACGGGTCACAAGATGGCGACGGGCAGGTCAGAGGTTATGGGAGTGGGCGTGGCTAGGGCAGGGACCGAAAGAATAACAATAACTGCTTATGAAATCCAGGTGTACTCGTTGACTGAGATTTTCTACACAGACAAGCCTGCTGTCTAGAAACAAAGACGGTTTTATTTCTTTCTTCCCTGTCAGTACGCCTTTGATCTTTTCTTGTCTTATCACATTAGCAATGGTTTCTAATACTACGCTGAAAAGCAGAGAGAGGGGGGCATTTCTGTGCTCTCCGAATCTTAGAAGTGTTTCTGGGTTTTCAGGGTTGTGGTGGCAGCTGTAGGGATCTGTAGATACTAATTCAGTTTTGACATCCCCCATGGACTCCCCTCTTGCCAGCTTTGTCACTAATAAAAAGCCTCTGCTTTCTGAGGCTGTCCTGCAGCACATAGCAGGTCAGTATTCTCTTTCCTTACCTTAGGTGCTGGGTTGATGAGCCTGAGGGAGATTCTGAGCCTCATCCTGAGGCCTGAGTTTGTGTTCCCTCTGACTGCTCACAGTGTATTTATTTGTGTTGAACAATTTTTTTTTTTTAAAGTAGGAATCTATTGTGGATAAGTGGAGTCTCAGTGCTTAGCAGAATATTTAATTAACCCAATCACCCCACCTCCAGTCTCCGGAAGATGAATGGAAGGTTTCCTTGTCGTTAAACCAAACACTGATTTGTACGGCCATCTGTCCTAATAACAGAGTGCCCCGTGCCCTGCGAAGCCTGCCCAGTTTGGGTAAAACCACTTATTTCATTCATTTCTGGCATCCTTATTAAAGTACCATGGGCAGAAACCTGGGCAAGTGTGTGCCTGCCTGGTATGGTCTTTGTTGGTTTATTTGTTTATCCCAGAAGAAAAAAATGCTGCTATGGCTTTCAGGTACCTGCAAAATAAAAACACAAAAGTAACACGAAATTAATTCCAGTGCTTCTTTATATAGAAGATGCTAGAAATAAACAGACTGTATTTAATGACATTAATCCACCTATCGCAATCACTTTACTGTTAAGCTTGCTGGCAATCTTCAGGGTTCTGGAAGAATCTTCAGACAATGTCTATGTGCTGGGTCTCTGATCCCGAGGTCAGGTCTCTTGAGTAGTTTCTTTGTAGTTTTCTTCCCTTGCTGCTTTGATTTGTAACATGGAGTGTGAGGCTGTGCCTATGAAAACCCTACTACACTCAGCCCCCAAGAGCTGCTGGGGTGGGCTTCAGACTTTGCAAAATCATTGTCATTGCCTTTTTGTTTTTGTTTTTTGTTGTTATTGTTTTTGTCTCTCTCTTGAATAATCCACCATACTTATGCCTGCATATAAAAGCAGTCCTTAAATCAAATGGGTACATTTTCTTGATATGACCAAAGAAGCTAGTCATGCTCTATGTTTATTCTCCCCCTCGGCCCCAAAAAAACCCTACACAGTGCATGGGGCTTTGTGGCCTCCAAAATTGGTTGGTTAATAGCCCAGCAATTTTCATGAATAGCTTCCATGGAAAAGCTCTGGAAAAGGTCAAAAAAATTTTCCCCATTAACACTTCAAAAAAAAAAAAACCAATTAATTGACTCAGAGCGCCTCAGGGAAGAGCATCTCTATCCCAATTATAACAAGCTCTGTTTTGAATAGAAATTTAAATTCTTTCTAGGGAAACTTGAAGGTGAGATAGCTTTCTTACAGATTCTAGGCTTCTTTCATGTGGCTAAAATTAGAACGGGGCCCAGTGAAAGTCACGTGTACAAACTGGATCCTGCCGGTTCAGGGCCACTGGAAACTAACCCAGGGACTAGAGAGAGTGTGGGGGTTGGGAGAGTGTCACCAGAAGGCAGAAGGATTGTGAGTGAGTGTGTGTGTGTGTGTGTGTGTGTGTGTGTAAGCAGACCACAATCTGCCTTCCAAGCAACCAATGGCACCTAGCACACCCTGTCCTGCTCACTGGTAAACTGATAACCATAACATATGGATTTGAGGCCCCGTGACCAACACTAGAGAGGAGGTGCCTCCTGCATGTCTTGTACACTCGCAAGAGTGACGGGGCAACTCATTTGTGGCTTTGTCTGCTTTTGTGCACCCAATAAATAGTATCCCACTTGAGACAATAACAGTGACCAATCCCTGCTTAATAGGACTGGGTAGGGGAGTCCAGGTTTTTTTTTTTTCCTCTTTTCATTTTTATGTGGAAATCGGAGGAAAACTATGGGGGCAGACAGCCCCCCTCCCATGCTGTGCTTTTGTGTTCAAGGATTGGTTGGGGCTGACTTGCCTGTGAGATAATCACGCTGTGTGGGGGTGGGGCTGGACGCTGACTGTTAACCCCATAAGTGCTGGAGGGCTATGGGTACAGGGCAGCCACGGATCCCGTGAGTCTCCTCAGGATGCAGATAGACAGGGCAGTGTGGAGGGGAAACCATATTTGCTATCTGGAATCATTTCTGAGAGTAAAATTAATAAAATTTCTGTTACTCAGAGCAATATTCCGTTGCTCCATAAAACCCCAATGGAAGCAACCACAGAACAAAGTAATAGGAGATAAAATATAGATTTCTAGCCCCATTTGGAATGGTTGATTGTGGTGGCTAATAGAATTATCAGTTAGTTTAATGGTGTGTGTTGGCCTGTCTCCACTAAGGGTTGACATGGTTGCCCTTCCCTCACTAACTACCGTAGAATGTTCCTTTGATTTCCTCCAAATAACCTACAAACAAACATTCTGGACACCTATTTGCATGTATTCATGTTATGTCTGAGCAAATCCGTGTTCTTGCTTCTCCACAGAACGACGCTGGAGGCTCCACGGTAGAATATGGCACCCCCATGCCCCTTTATGATAAGCCAGATGCTTCCTTAGGTTTGGGTATTCATGCATTTGTAAAGGGGTTCTCTTTTAAATAAGAGAGCCTTTAGCTAACATTTGTGTCTACAAGTAATTATTCCCTTAGGTCTAGTTGCCGGAAGCTTCCCAGGTGCTGAACATTCTTGAGATTCATGATACATATGCCAAATAATTACGGGAAATCACAACAAACTTTGAGTTGAGAACATAGGCAGTCCTTGCCTGCACAGAACCAAAGCCTTGTGCTCAGGCAAAAGCTGTATGTTCAAGCATATGGTATTTCTTCCCTTTCCAACAGACCAAGGGTGCATATAGCACCCCTAGTTAATCCCCAAAGCATTACTGTTTGACTAGTTATCATTTCCAGGAGACTGTTCTGCCAGCAGTCTGGACATGCTGTTGGTGGAATACTACATGTTCAGGTATTGTGAGCTCGTTAGAAAGTTTTGTGCCCTTTTAAGATGAGCAGTCCATGTGTTTTCTGTTCTCAAAAGGATGTTGTGGCTTAGTTGTTGCTCCTTGTCCACAAGCGATGCATTCTGGGACTGGCGTGGATGACGGGGCTGTAGATCCTGCTTCAGTGCATCCTGGAGTTTTCCCAAGCACAGCCATGGGCCCATGGCAACTGACCATAAGGACAATTAAAGAAACATGTTATAATGAAAGCTAGATGAATATTTTCTTTCTTGAAGTATCTTATGACATGTGATATCCCCTTGTATTGGTGTTTGGAGAACAGCTCTGGAGAGGTTCCAGGTTCCTGTGTCCCAGATCAAACAATTGCGTAGAGACGCATGTCAACAAGAAAGTGAGTTTATTCAAGATTCATTATCGAGGAAAGAAGCAGGCTGGAGCAGGTTCAGTAGCTCCAAATGCAGTGCTGTGCACACAAAGAGGCTTTTATGTCACACAGTGAGTACTTTATGGCTCATTTGCATAGCATTCTGACTGGTTTTCATAACATGGATTTCCTCGCACAAGCTCTGTCTCCTGAGCATGGTTCTACATACAGCTGCGTGCATGGCGCATCTCATTAGTGTCTTGATTCAGCACCCGGGGGTAGGTATGTTAGTATTATGATGGAGCACAGGCCATATTCAGATACTCCGAAGTGCTCAGCGCCTCCACCAGTGTCACCAGCAGATTTTCGTTGGCATCCTCTGGAGGTTTTCTCTTGATCAGCTTGGCTTTTCCAAAGCCGGTTTATAACACTTTGTGAAAACCTGTCTAGACTTCCCCCTCTGCTCTATTCTCCCTCCTCCTCTGTCATCCCTTCTTAAGTTGCTGAGTTAAGGGCACAATGCCTACAAATGACAGTGTAGTGACTGTCATGAGCATAGTAGTCCAGTCCTGGATGTCCCTGACCCTTCACTGCTTATCAGGAGGAGCACACTTGACTGAAGGACTCTGGAAGGATGCAACTGGGATGCTTGGTTTATGCACCAACTTCTGCTAAGTGTGTGCAATCATGTTTAATAAGAGTTTGAAGTTTACCCATGAACCTCAGCCATCCACATTTCCCTCGGTGGCTATTGCATCATCTAGAAGAGCAGTAACTGCCAGAGCTTGAAACAGATCATGGAGGATGCTGCCGGCTCACTCTCAGCTACCTTCCTTATACAGCCCTGGACCACATGCCCCCTGTGGGTTGGACCTCCTGCATCGGGGAACAATCAAGACAATCTCCTACAGACACACCTACAGGCCACCCTGATCTAGACAATCCTACAGTTGAGTCTCCCCTCTTAGTTGACTGTAGGCTGTGTCAGTTTGACAAAGTTAGCATAACACTAAGAAAGGAAAAATGGCTGCAGGCCTTCTGCATGTTGGCCAGATCTCCACGCAGCAGCCGGGGCTGGTCTTGTGTCCTTTGCTTCATTTCCATTTCCTGGCAATGGACTGGGCACTGCCCTGTTCTGCGACCTGATGGGATCATTTTGATGATCTTTGGAAGTTCTGAACAATCCGTCTCTATGGAGACATTTTTCTGGATCCTCTTACACATGTTCTGGATTGCTCTCTGCTTTCCATTCTGACCGTCTCATTTTCATGAACGTTAGTTTAACAACAGAAGCCACTGTTTAGGAATCTGTATTAGAGTCCGACTTCAGCGCTTACTTTTGCATCAGTGGGGGCGTGCCTCAGTTTCCCAGATGAGGTACTGCATATGTGTTGCCTGTTCACAGATGAGTTATGCCTCCTCCCTTCTAGGATAACCTAGCTCATTGTGCTTGGGAGGTTACCTTAGAACAGAGGAATATAGCAAACAGCAGAGCAGCTACACCAACGAGCCCGCTGCTCCGTGCTCCGTGTGTGGGCTGAGCTCCCAATGGGTGCTGTTCAAGAGCACTAGGAGCCCCAGCTGGTCTGCAGGACATGGGGCATTGAGAATCTCAGGGCTTGGGGATATCTAAGGCCTCTTGAGGCTCAAAAGAGCCTTGTTGAAATCTCCTACCATCTCCCAGCACATTTACCAGATCTCTCCCTGGCCTCCTGTTTTCTCTGACTTGTTGAGAAAAATATCTCTGTGACATGCAGAGCAGACTTCCGGTTGGGGTTCGTGCATTCCCAGTGTAACTGCTGGGAGTTTCCTGGAGTGGATGATGGGACTCAAGGGGTTAAATGCAAAACGCATTATCGTAGGACAGCTGCGAGGCTCCACATTCTGAAATCTGATAAGTGAAAAATGGGCATGGTATCAAATTTAATCACATTTGTATTCAGATGTTGTTGAGAGCAGACACTGATTTATGAACTAGCAACAGACACCAGATTTCCTGCCTGGGTTATATACATATGAATGAGTGGACGGATGGATAGATAAACAGACAGTGGAATTACGCTGCAAATTACACAGCACCAGACCTGTTTATAACCCAGATCTCATCAAAATGATATTAAAAATACGACAAATATAATTTTTTTTGGATAGTAGCTGCTTTTCGTTTATACAGACTTTTCCTAAGATTTTTCTTGCTTCATATACGCACCGTTGATGCTGTTCCTGCTACATCTTTGCAGCATTTGTTTGGAGAGAATACTCCTTCAGGGCTGTGGCAGGAAGATGCAGTGGTCAGACTATGGCTGCACCCTGCCCACCCCCAACTCACATAGTCCATAAATCGTTAACCGGGTAAATGGCTGTTGTGCGCACTGAGGACTTGCTATAAACCAGGCTCCCCTATGAGCTGTGGGGTGCTGATGTGGAGAAAGGATTCAGCAAGGATTAGCAATCAGACAGGCAGCTTGACTTTTAATCTGTGGGAGGAGGGAGGACTACCCTAACCGGTTCTTCCATATTGATGAATTGACTTCTCGAAACAGAGCCTTACTGTGTGGCACCATCTCGTCTTGAACTCGTGTGTTCAAGTGATCCTCTACCTCTGATTCTAGACGGCTGGGGCCTGGGTGAGAGCTGACGGTAAATGACTTGGCAGATGGAGCTGTTCTGATACAGGTAGTTGTGATATCCCTAAGGAGACCTGGATATCTCAGAAAGAGGCTTTCTTTGTCATAGCTCTGTCTGCTCTTTCTTTCCAAAGAATATTATTTTTCAAAATAGGCCTATCTGGTCAAGTTTTATTTATCTTTCAGGATTCACTCTTTTCCTTTTTCTTTCCACCTTTTGAAGCAGGGTCTCACAAACCCCAAACTGGCTTTAAACTCTCTCTGTAGTTAAGGATGGTCTTGAACTCCAGGTTCTTTTCCCTCTATCTCCTGAAGGGTGGAGTCACAGCTATGTGTCACTAGACCTAGTTTCCAAGGTGCCAGGGACAGAGCCCAGGGCTCTGCAGCTGCTAGGTAAGAAGTCTATCAGCTGACCTTCATCCTCAACCCACTAGGTTACTTTAAACAAACATTTAGGTGCCAAGTTAGTGAGATTCTGGTGGAACTAAACATAGAGGCTAGGGAGTGGGTGACTCATGGCTTGAGCCCTGACAACAAGGCTCATTTTAAAAGCAGGTCAGATAAATATGGACAATGACTACACAATTAGGAGGAAGAACTTAGTTAAGCTCTTGGGGTGAAAGCTCCTCTGAGGAAGAGGAATCCCTAAATCAAAGTGACCTTCAGTAGCCCTGCCCTGCACACAGGTAGGTGGCATCCAACAGAACAGGTAGGAGCACCTTATCTTGTACCTGTCACAACTCTTATTACCTTGGAGGAGCTCCCTGCTGGAGAATTATCTAGATCAGGTTGGCCTGTGGGCATAACCATGGGAGACTGTCTTGATTGTTAGTTGATGTGGGAAGGTTGACCAGAAATTGCAATTTAAATCAAACCCTGCCCTAAATGTGGGCAAGGAATTTGAGCAGGGATCCTTTGTTTAGTAACTGTCTTAGCCCCTTTTCTGCTGCTGTGCTGAAGGCCATAACTGCGGCGACTTGTGGAAGAAAAGAGTTCATTTGTGTTTACAGTTCCAGAGAGCCAAAAGTCCATGATGGTGGGGTTGAGTTGCAGTGGCAGAAGCAGGAAGACCTAGCAGAGGGAGGGCTCACATCACGAATTGCCAGCAGGAAGCAGAGAGAGTCAAGGATTGCCCCCAGTGACACCCTTTCTTCAACAATGTCACACCTCCCAAGACTCCCCTGAACAGTGCCACCACCTGGGGATCAAGTCTTCACAGAGATGACCCAATGGAGCCATTCTCATTTAAAATACCACAGTCCTAAGGCAGCACACTGAGACAGGGTCCAGAAGAGGTCTTTTTGGCTTCACTCAGAGTAGATCCAAAGGGAGAGGAGACATGGGGTGATCACCACAGTGAGGACTGGATCTGTGGTGCAGTATCCTCAGGAGCCCTCACCCACCACCATGATGCTCTAGGGCTCACCCTTCTTGCAGAGAACCCTCTACTAGTCTGAATTTCTAGCTCTCTTCCCCATTGTTGTACTATCTCTGTAATTAAATTATGTCCTTGAAGGGGGCCCCGCCCTATTCCTGTATAATCATTCACAGAGCCTGAAGCATTCTGCCTGCCGTGTGTGGGAAGGATCAGTGGATATTTGTTAATTGATTTGTTGAATATTTTTTCTTTTTCTTCTGGGAATGCAGAGATCAGAAGTCATGTGGCAAGAGCTATTCAAGTGAAGGCTGCTTGACTCCCAAGTCTAAAAGGCCTTAAAATAGCCAATGCTTAGTGAACACGTCATTGCATGTCAGCTATTTCACTGAGCCTACTGTATCTGTTATCTGTGAACAGTCTCATCTGGGCAAGAATCACACTTTGAATATTCCCATTTCAAACCCAGGAGGGAGAGTTTCAGAGAGATACCCTCATTCTGGGGCCATGATGCTGCATACCTAGATGTATCTATTGGGGGACCCTGTTGCTGTCAGAATTTGCCCACACATGGGGAGTGTTGCTCTCAACACTCTTTACCACCATTTATAAAATTAATACTCACAGATCAGGAAAGCAAGAAAATTACCACAGTGGCATGTCCAGGTGGGAGCCATTGTTGGAGTCTACATTCAACTGTGTACTTTCTACAGAGTATGCCTGCTTAATACCAGTATTTGTTAAGGCTCTCCAGAGCAACCTACTTATAGAATGAATCGCTCTATGCACACAGAGGAGATTTATCAAAATGGCTTACAGGTTGTGGTCCAGCTAGTACAATAATGGCTGTCTACTGAGAATCTTGAAGTTATTGAATCCACAAGGCAGGCTGTCTCACCTGGTCTTCAGTATATACTGGAATTGTTATGATTCTGCATAAGACTGGACCTTGGTAGGTGGGCCCAGGCCATGGTGGGTGAAAGACAGACAGGCCATATGGACAGAGCTTACTTGGGGAGTTTTATTGGGGGAAGAGAGAAAGGGAGCTCAGAGAAACCTCCTGGGAAGAGAAAGAGAGAAAGGGGTGGGGAGAGAAAGAGATGAAGAGAGAAAAAGAGGAAAAGGAAGAAGAGGAAGAGGTAGGCAGAGTTTTGCCTTTTAAAGAGACAGGTAGGCATGATGCAGGGGTGACCACTCTGTCAGGTCCCAAAGTGGCATGGCCAGCGTGTCTGGATGCTAACAGGAATCCTAAAGAAGTAAGCTCTAATGCCAGTGAAGGAGTGGGAGGAAACAACGAAGGGAGAGAGCTGGCTTTCTTCTTCTATGCTCTTTATATAGTTTCTGACAGAAAGTGTGGTCCAGGTTAAAGATGGAAACTTCTACCTCAAATGTTCTGGATTAAAGGTGAATCTTCCACCTCAAAGATCTGGAGTAGAATTGGGTCTTCTGATTTCAAATGATTAAATTAAGAAAAAAATCTTTCACAGGTCTGCTCAGCCATTTGGGTTTTAATTCTAGATGTAGCCTACTTGATATCCAAGAATGGCCATCATAATAACAATTGTACTGATCTTCCAAATGAACAGTACGATCTTTCTCTCCCTCTATTATCTCTCCCTCTTTCTCCTTCGTTCCTTCCTTCATTCCTTCCTTCGTTCCTTCCTTCGTTCCTTCCTTTGTTCCTTCCTTCGTTCGTTCCTTCGTTCCTTCCTTCCTTCCTTCCTTCCTTCCTTCCTTCCTTCCTTCCTTCCTTCCTTCCTTCCATCAATGTGGGGTTTAGTGTTTGTCCCTACAAGACCTAACCCTGATTGAGAATGTCTAACAATAAACTTAATAGTTAATCAGCAGAGCAGCCCTGCTCAGACCCTCAGAGCACCACACAACACTATTGAGAAGGATTTGTATCAATTACAAAGCACAGGGGCAAAACTAAGAGGGGTGGTGTGTATCTGTAACCTAAGTGCTGGAGAGACTGAGGCAGGAGGATTGCAAACTTGACACCAGCCTGCCTTATAGAATGGTGAGTTCTCAGCCTGCCTGGGCCATTTAGTGAGGCCTTCTCTTCAAAAAAAAAAAAAAAAAAAGGAGAAGAAGGACCATGTAATTGCCTGGGGACGAGCACCAAAGCAGAAGAAGGCAAAAGAGTTCCCCCCCCCCCCAGAGCCAGGCCTCAGCTCCATGGCCTCTGCTCCCAGAAAGTTATTGGTGAGGGTAGTTATTCCAACAGCTCCTGCAGCCAGAGCCACGATGCATCCTCAGTCTCGCAGCTGCTGGTTTCCGAGGTCAGGCAGGATGACAAGATTTCTAAGACTCTAACAAAATGACAATACTGAGAGGGGGCAAGGTTAGAGATGATGGCACAAATGCCAGTCAGAGTCTGAATCTTCCTAAGACTCTGGCCATTGCTAGGAGGAAGCTCAGCCACCCACCCCTTCCTTTATTATTAATTTCTTATTAATTATTGTTTTCTCTGAAATTGTGTTTATATACACTAACCCCTCTATTGGAGCAAATCTTTCTTCCCATTTCTCCTGACAGGGTTTTCATTCTGTCATGATCATGTCGTGGAAGCTACTGTCTGAAACGAGAGGGGCAAGTTCTTTGCAGCTATGTCTACTCGGTCAGCTTCAATTGCAAAAATCTCCCTCATCCCATCAAAATAACAGTTCAGTTTAGAAAATGGAGGTTTAACCACCCTTGTCTCCAAATTTATAGACTGAACAGTAACTCGAGTGTCTTTAATTTGTCTTCACATCATTAAAGACTGAGCTCTCTCTCTGCAGCCTCCAGCGGAATTTTAAAAAGTGTGTGGTGCAGAGAGTATCCAGATTCCCTGCAGGAAGAAGCTTGGTGTAACTTGCAAGTCTGACAGGCTTAGGCCTTGAAGAGAGGGCTGCTACTGGGCAGTTATCCTGACAGTAGACTGGAACTCTAGGCTGCAGCATCTCAAGGCCAGTGTTTGTGCAGCCACCTAGGGCAGATGTAAGAGTAAAATAAGTGACCCACTAAAATAGTTGCTGAATGTACTGTGTGGGTTCAATGAACCAATGAGTCTGGAGCATATCGTAAGCCCTCAGCAAAGGTCTTTGTTATACTAGACACGTGGATGTTTAATGTTGGGAGGGGAGGTCTTTGGTTTTGGACCATAGTCCAAGAATTTTCCAAATTCTGAGGGCTTTGAGAAAACACCATAAGAATCTTTTGACCTCAAGCTCTTCAAAACAGGGAGTTGCTTTTGGAATGTGTTTCCATGCTCCTCCCAGGTATAGTAGGTAGGACTGAGTTTATTTCAGATGATTCCACACAACTGGCTATTGCTATTTATATGTTTTCTTTCCCTGTGATTGTACACCTCGCTCATGCGCTGCTCTCCAGGATTGGTCTGAGGATCCGCTCCCACACAGCGCTGCTCTCCAAGGCCGGTTTAATGATTCATTCCTACAAATGCTCTCTCCAAAGGTCGGTCTAAGAATCACCTTCTGAAACACTGAGGAAAAATTCTTTCAGTACTGGGCCGAAAGAGTGGATTCTGGGTTCCATCTCAAGGCAGAGACTCTAAAAAGTGCTCCTTTATCCTAGAATCTGCTTTAGAAGTATAGTGGAGTTAACATAAAATTGCTGCTGCAATCAATGGTTTTTTTTAAATCATAGTTATCATTTTCTAAAAATCCTGCTGAAATCCTAAACGCCCACAAAGACTCATGTAGGACTCCACAGGACCATGCAAAAGGCAGCAATCCTCCCCTTCCCAGAAGCACCAGCTGTGTGTCCCAATACCTTCAGCCGGGAACATCTTCCTCAGAGTGTGAATATCCACCTGACTCCCAATCTCTGATGTTGCCCACCCCCCCCAGGAAGTCAGCAATATCTAAGAGGTTCAATAAATCCCTGCAAGACACAAAGAAGAACCAGACAGCCACATTGGAGGAGGAAGACGAACTAACTAAGCAAGAGGGGCAAAGCCCTCTCAGAGGCGTCTAGTCACGTTGATGATTTTACGCGTCTTCTATATATATATATGCTGCACTACTTTCCTGGCAGTGACCGTGTTCAAAGGCTCATCTATAATGAATAACTTAAGCCCTTGATAAAGCAAACCAATGTCATGCTTCCTGTCTGCAGCACCAAGTCATTATTTACGCTGAATGAGGCACTATTGACCTGGAGAAACAAAACAGTGACATCATTTGGGTGACTTCAAGGCAATCATTTGTGATAATGAGTCCTTGCTCAAACATTGTTATATTATCTCAAGATAGAAAATAAACCAGGTTAAGAGAGTTAATAAAACGTGTCATGGTCCACCTTAAGGATGGACAGTTTCTGTGTCTACCAACTTCTTGAAAGAGCCCATCTGTTATCACCTCTGTCTGTGAACTGATGCTACAGGGTGACCAAGGTATAGCCCTCTACTTGTCTTGGCATTTCTGATGCTGTCTCTAATACATGCTCTTCACTTGATACTTACTGATGTTTTCTGACTAACCAAGGAACACTCATACAGTGAGTCTTGAAATAATATAAAATCATTTTTTTTAAAAAAAAATGGGACCTGGGGTCTTTAGTCTCTTAGTATAGTTTCCCCCAAGTCACTGCTGCTTGATAATATGTGGACTTGCCTTCAGGAGACACAGAGAGATACCTACACACCCTGAAAAAGGCAGCAATGGCAGGCCAAAGCTAAACCATCCAATCAAGCTTAGTGAATCAATTAGTTTACTGGGATTACTTACATACAGGAGCGTGAATGACCTTAAAGCATCTATGCTACCAAAGAGTCCCGCCCTAGAGTGGGTGATGACACTCCCATAGCTGTCTATGTGGAATCTCTTCCATAGCTAACCCTCCATGGCACTGTATCCTCCACCACCTCTCAAGGCTATGAGACTATGTGTAGCTGGGGTATAATCGCATAAACCAGGGAAGGAGTGGTTGGAATCTCAGATAGGGTCTAAGAACCCTCCTTAACCATTTCTTTTATGAAAGAACATCAGTAACCCAGAGTATGAAGGTCTCCTGAAAGTAAGCATAGTTGCTTTGTTGAGAACAGAATTGGCTGCTAAGCCAGAAAGGCAAAATGCAACCAACATGTAGGGCAGGAGCAGGGGATGAGGTTTAAGCTTAAACCCCACTCAGTAGATGATGTTCAAGCTCTGCTTAGTTCTGTCTGTAATTTCTGTTTATTTGCTTGTTGGAGAGACAGTGTCCAATATAGCCAAGACTAACTACAAACTCGCAGTAGTTCTCTGACCTCAGTCCCGCAAATGTTGGGATTGCAGGCATGAGTCATGTCTTGGCTCTGTAGTATTTTGAGACTATTTCTATTGCCTGATGAAGGATTTTGTGCTCTTTTAGGCAGTGAATTCAGTAGCTATTACTAGACAAATGTTTCAGATGTGAAAAAAGTTGGTGATTGCTAATATTTGATTTCTCTTCTACATTTTCTTAAAAAAAGTATAACCAAAATATGAATATCCCTCGACAATATTTTGATATACAAAGCTTATCTAATGATACTAAGGTAGCAAAAATTTCAACTTAATAAGGTTTTGTGCTGAGGAAATAGTTATTTTCTCTTCTTTTGAAATTATAGTCAGAGACAACAGAGGCCCGAAGAGCATGTTGTGGAAGAAGACACTCCTGGAGCTGAAGGGTGTTTATTCATAGTTCTTTAGATTCTTTTTCTGGTAACGGACACCTCAAATTAACAAAGCTAGGCTTAGAGTCCTCCACACCAACAGCCCATACCTCTTTGTATCTAGGGATTGGGGTTCCTCAGTCTCTGAATCTAGGACTGAGGAGAGTCAAGAGTCAGGCTCCTCCTTCTAGCTCTGACCCTGGATGGATTGACTGTTGTTCACAAAGGCCTCTGTGTTTTGATGTTTTCATTTTTTTCTGTTGTTTTTGTTACTTTTCAGAGACAGAGGAGATGGATTAGCAGGCAAAGCCCTTGTTGTTCACTTCTATAGAACCCATACAAAATTGGGTGTGGTGGTGTGTACCTGTCATCCTAGCGCTCCTACAGTGTGTGCAAAGCAAGGAAGGAAGAAGGAAGGAAGGTTCAGTGTAGCTGTTTCCTTTTGAGCTAAGCTTTCCTCCTTTTCTGTTCTTTACACTAAATGTTCTGTGATAGAGAACTTCCCTAAATGACAAGTGGTGGAATGCAAAGGACTCCCACACCATATACAGCTCTACTGTATTTGTCGGACTTACTCCAGACTTTGCCCAGATACCCAAAAGTTTTAACAATGTTCACTGATATGAATACTGTGCAAGCCAGTGAGATGTTGACAAGAGTCATATGAAGGTCTGGCTCACCAGAAACTCGAAGACATACCAGGAAGAGTTGGAGTGACATAAAACACAACATGACATGCTCGACGGAATGTATCCTGCTGCGAACTGGGTGTAACAGGCTTTGCGTCTTCCTGGGAGACGGGAAAAGCATCGGATTCTGTGAAGTTTGGGTTGTAGAATCAGGAGCTTTGGTTTTCTGCATGGTCTGTGTTGGTGCCTGAACATAAGAAGAGTCTTCAGGAAGGAGAAGTGCTACACTAGTTGCTGCTGGAATTCAGAGTAGGGGACTTTTATTTTTAAAAAGGCTTTGCATGAGCTCAATGCATAAAGTGGCAACTTCATTCAGCTCCACTGGAGATCCTCTGAGATGACACTGATATATTCTTTCTATGTGACCTTGGCTGACTCGAATGGCCCCATGTGGTCACTCTGCCTCTTGATGGAAGGGAGCCACTGGAGACAGGAAAGAGATCAGCATGCTCCCCAAACAAAGAGTGCTCCTGTGAAGGACAGGATCCTTCGGGTAGACCTGCTTGCTCATTTTAAAGGGTATTGTTTATTTCTATGCAACGACGCCCCTCCTTGTTCAAGTAAAAAAATGTAAAAAGCAAAGCCAAAGAACAACAACAAAAGAAAATAAGGGAGGAACGATACCAAGATTTTTATTTGTTATTTCTTGAGTGTGATTTGTGGTATGTGCATAAGTATGTGTGGTGTTTGCGTGTGTATGTGTGTGTGTGTGTGTGTATGTGAGAGTGTATGTCTGGTGTATGTGGTATGTGTATGTATTGTATGTGTGTGCATGGCATACATGTGTGGTGGTGTGTGTTTATGTGTGGTGTATGTGTATGTATTGTATGTGTGTATATGGTATACATGTGTGGTGGTGTGTGGTGTATGTGTTATGTGTGAATATGGTGTGTGTGTGTATGTGTGGTATATGTGGTATGTGTGAATATGGTGTGTGTGTGTATGTGTGGTATATGTGGTATGTGTGAATATAGTGTGTGTGTATGTGTGGTATATGTGGTATGTGTGAATATGGTGTGTGTGTGGTATACATGGTATGTGTATGTATGTCATGTTTGTGTGTATGATATATGTGTATATGTGTCTGCTTGTGTGTAGACCAGAGATCAATCATTCGTTCTTCTTTTTTGTTTTTAAAGATTTATTTATTATGTAAATAATATTTTGCCTGCATGTGTGCCTATACACCGGAAGAGGGCACCAGATCTCATTATAGATGGTTGTGAACCACTACATGGTTGCTGAGAATTGAACTCAAGGCCTCTGAAGAGCAGTCAGTGCTCTTAACCTCTGAGTCATCTCTCCAGCCCCTTTTGATCATTCTTGGCCATGTCTGAATGGGAAGGTCTCTGATTCGGTTGGCCTACTGGCCATCTTGTTCCAGGGATCCCTTGTCTCTACCTTTGTCTCCACCTGTGTCCCCACCTCCTGAGCACTGGGTTTGCAGACAGGCCTGTCATTTTATGCAGGTGCTGGTTATGAGAACTCTAGTTCCTACATTTGCATGACAAGTGCTTCATCTACTAACCAGCTCTCTTGCCTCAAGATATTAATTTTTGATCTGTTATACTGTCTTATCATAAGATTACATTGATAATATAAAAATTTAGTTATTGAAGAAAAACTATCAAATGCAAATGAAGACAAATACATTAGCGAACACAAAATAGTCAGGAAAGCCTCTACTGCCTCCACCCACCTGGGTTTCCTACGAGCCTGCAGTCATTTCTGTCAGCCAGTGGCTGGAGGGAAGCTTTGGGAGGGGATGGCACAGCCTGGAGTTGAGAGACCTGCACGTGCCACAAGCCTGAGAAGAATAAAGACGTTTTTACTGTGAAGTCCCCCTGTTTGTAGGCAAAGGGCAGATGGCAGCACATGTCATACACATGGAAGGAAGGGTGCGTATCCCCTCAGAATAGGGGCTGGTCACACTGCTGAAAGCTAAACACAAGTAAATGGATGTCGCTTTTAACATTAGGGAGAATGGGGCAGTGAGATGGCCTATTGCTTGTGTCCACTCAAGCAGTGGTTTCTTGGTTGGAGAGAACATAAGTTATAGAGAAGAGACAGGCAAAGATTGCTTCTAATAACTTGAGAGAGATAGGGCTAGAGTCTGGCTTACATCATGGTAGTGAGGATGCTAGGAATTAAAGAAGCTGCATTATAAAGATTTGTGGACTTGGAATACAAAAGCCCTGGGTCATTAGGGCATAATTGTGACTTAAAGAGTGTGAAGGACGAGTAGGTAAACATAGGCAATTCTCAGAAGCAGGAAGGAGTATGTAATACCTCCTGCAAATTCCTACTGACAATGAAAATTATGGATAAGGAGGAATATAAACATGGAGGTCTCATCACTGATGTCAGTGTGGTCTCACTTTGTGACCATAGTTCTGGCTTCAGCAGCAGAGATTGGTCTTGGGCTCTTATCGGCAATGTTGCTGGGCCCCGAGTTGCAACAGTAGAGACAATGCTCTGTCCAACCCTTTCCTTGTTTGCTGACTGCATTCTTGCTGCATGATGTCTCTTGAACAAATACTCCCAAGTGGTACATGGTATGCTTTTAGTCCTGACCCATGGAGTCTGGTGATGTATCAGAGAATAGATCTTCTGTAAAACTCAAGGTTTTTGTCATGTTCTGCTTGGGAACTTACTTTCATGGCCACACGGAAGCTTGGTATTGAGAGGTCCACAATTCCCTCTTCTGTGCTTGTCTAATTCTTCTCCATGTCCCAAGCTCCATTCTCCACTCAAGACTTATGTCACTGTAGCACGAATAATAAAAACCCAAAGATAGATGTTGGGATTCAACCTGAAGTTCAGAAAAGCAAAACAACCAAACACTGGCCCTTACCTCTATGTTGTATGAGACCGCTAGTGTGTTTCTGCCACCCAGCGCCGAAATAACCACAGAGAAACTATATTATTTAAATCACTGCTTGGCCCATTAGCTCTTGATTTTTATTGGCTACCTCTTACATATGAATTTAAACCATTTCTGTTATTTTATATCTTATCACAAGGCTTGTGGCCTACTGATAAAGTTTCAGCATATCTGTCTTTGGCAGCGGCTCCATGACTATGCCTTCTTTTTTTCAGCATTTAGTTTATATTTCTCCACCTGTCTATGATCTACCCTATCACAGGTCCAAAACAGCTTTTTTATTAACCAATGGTATTCACAGCATACAGAGCAGAATCACTACCTAGCCTTTATCTCAGTCCAAAATGGTGATCCTGCCTCCACGAATCTCAGAATAAAACAGAAACTTAAAGCTGTCTCTTACCATCTTATATTCTTCTTTACTGCTGGGATTAAAGGCATACACCACTACTGCCCAATTTCTGGGGCAAACTAGTGTGTCTCTTGAGATTAAAGGTGTGTGCTACCACTACCTGATCTGTAAGGCTGACCAGGGCAGCTGTTTTATCCTCTGATCTTCAGGCAGGCTTTATTTATTAAAATACAAATGAAATATCACTACATGTCACAGCCATTGCTTCTACTACTATATCCTTAGAATCTTTGTCAGTCAAACTTAAATCTGAGTGCACACTACCACGACCAGTGTTTGCCGAGGGGTTCACTCTGTCATACATGGTGTAACCAACTTATTAAGAGCTAGCCTTCTTGAACTTCACAGGACAGGGCCTGAATTATGTTCATTCCTCTAATCCAAAGCACTTGGTAAATAGACACTTCAGGATAAGGGCTTGAGTTAGTAGCCTAAAGCCAGCAGTTCAAGGTCTTAAGCTGAGTGACCTTTCTATCTGCCTATTATTGTACCAGTCTTTCCTGTCCCTTTATGCTGGTGCTTGTAGAGTTTACATTTGTGCCATACTGTTTTGTGTTTGTGTTGTATGGTATTTACATTTTTATTTGTAGCATTTGGCCAAATGCACATTTTTCTCAACAATTTTTTTGACCATCTACAAGTCATGATGCCCCCCACTACCTTAGGATGCCAAGATGGGGGAGGGAGTGATGCTTCAGGGGCCTTGTATAGGTGTTCTGTCTCCAGGAACCCCATGTGGGTCTGGAAAAGTTACCTGGTAAAGAGGAGTTCATGGAGAAGGTGTGATGATGATGAGAATGAAACCTTGTTGAGTCCTAGGAAATTTGCCAGAAGCAGCAGAGGACAAGGTCCGGAGTGATAAGAGGCATATCTCACACAACTCTGGATTTCCTAAGGACTTCAGCTGTTAGTAGGTTCCGGATACACAGGAACATGATAATCTTTGGAAATAGGATCAATACATTCCTTCCTGCCCCTCTACACCTTTCAGGCTGATGGAGCCTATAGGGTTTGTCTTCCTGTGCCTATGCTCCTGGTTCTATGGCATTTGGCCTCACCTTAGGCCTGAAGCAGTAGCAAACCAACCTCTTAATGAATCCTCTGCAGCTGAGAGTTGGAAGATGGTTTTCTTTTCTTTCTGTCTCAGTGCCACAGCAATGGAGATTTGAGTGATATAATAATTGCCTCAAAAGATCTAGAATGCTCAGCACTTGACAAAGCTCAGCACACACACTCATGTTAAGAACTTCCTTTAAATGGGACCAAGAAGAGACTTTCTCTGAGTGGCTATGGATTTGTGAACAACTTTTAACCAGTATCTTCCTTAACAGAGAAAGATTGATGTTTGCACATCTTCCAATAATGGCATGCAACAGAGATTTCTTTTCTATTTATAGTCAAGATTTTGATAGAGATTCTATTGAATTCAATAAAGTCAAATGCAAAGAAAAAGAAGAAAGCTGTATTTATTACAGACTGTAGGTTAATGCATGAGGAAATTTGAAAGAAGATATTTAAAAGCTACTAGAACCAATAAATTTACTGACTACCAACATAGGATGCAATAACCACTCTACAGTGTGTATTGTATTTGCATGGAGTATTTGCATAAAATCTTAAAGACTATACCCTAAACTCTACTACAACAAGTAGATGAATTTGCCAATTCATAGGTTGCAAAATCAATATACAAAATAAATTACATGTCTACACACTAGCAATGAAATACAAGGGAATAAATTTTATTCACAATAAAAGCTCTAAGAATAAATACCCAGAATATATTTAACAGAAGAAGTTACATACAGCAAGATTTATATGCTGAAAGCCATGAAGTATTTCTAAGAAACTCTGGAAAGATGTAAATAAAGTTTTGTTGTTAAGTCAGAAAATTTCTACTAACTGATCTTCAGAGTCAAGGTGATTCTTTGAAAACAGAGATTGCTCATTCATTTCCCAGCTGCCTAGACTGAAATAATTGCACAGAAACTAAATTAATTATAACACTGTTTGGTCAATTGTTCAGGATTCTTATTAGCTAACTCTTGCATCTTAAATTAACCCATTTCTACTAATCTGTGTATTGCCATGAGACTGTGGCTTACAGGGTAAGGTTCTGGCCATCTGTCTCCTTCAACAGCTACATGGTATCTCTTTGACTCTGCCTACTCTCTCTATATCTCTGTTTAGATTTCCCACCTGACTTTACTCTGCTAAGTCATTGGCTGAAACAGCTTCTTCATTAACCAATGGTAATAAAACATATTCACAGCATACAGAGAGGGGAATCCCACATCAATCCTTGAGAAAATTCTAGCTAAATTGTCATGTAAAAATTCATAAGCTAGGTCCAGGGGTAGGTTGATCCCGAATTTCCTGAGAAACCACCACACTGCTTTCCAAAGTAGTTGCACAAGTTTGCATTCCCACCAGCAATGGATGAGTGTAGCCTTTTCTCTACAATCTCTCCAGCAAAGGCTATCATTGGTGTTTTTTCTTTTAGCCATTCTGACAGGTGTAAGATGGTATTTTAAAGTTGTCTTGATTTACATTTCCCTGATCGCTAAGGAAGTTGAGCATGACCTTAAGTGTCTTTTGGCCATTTGAACTTCTTCTGTTGAGAATTCTCTGTTCAGCTCAGTGCCCCATTTTAGAATTGGGTTGATTAGCCTTTTACGGTCTAGTTTCTTGAGTTCTTTATACATTTTGGAGATCAGACCTTCATACAACAAAAGTATATGCTCAACTATGTTCATAGCAGCATTGTTTGTGATAGCCAGAACCTGGAAACAACCTAGATGCCCTTCAATAGAAGAATGGATGAAGAAAGAATGGAATATATACATACTAGAGTACTACTCAGCAGTAAAAAAACAAGGACTTCTTGAATTTTGCATGCAAATGGATGGAAATAGAAAACACTATCCCGAGTGAGGTAAGCCAGACCCAAAAAGAGGAACATGGGATGTACTCACTCATATTTGGTTTCTAGCCATAAATAAAGGACATTGAGCCTATAATTAGTGATCCTAGAGAAGCTAAATAAGAAGGAGAACCCAAAGAAAAACATATAGGCATCCTCCTGAATATTAACCTTCATCAGGCAATGAAAGGAGACAGAGACAGAGACCCACATTGGAGCACTGGACAGAAATCTCAAGGTCCAAATCAGGAGCAGAAGGAGAGAGAGCACGAGCAAGGAACTCAGGACCATGAGGGGTGCACCCACACACTGAGACAATGGGGATGTTCTATTGGGAACTCACCAAGGCCAGCTGGCCTAGGTCTGAAAAAGCCTGGGATAAAACCGGACTCACTGAACATAGTGGACAATGAGGACTACTGAGAACTCGAGATCAATAGCAATGGGTTTTTGATCCTACTGCACGTACTGGCTTTGTGGGAGCCTAGGCAGTTTGGATGTTCACCTTACTAGACCTGGATGGTGGTAGGTGGTCCTTGGATTTCCCACAGGTCAGGGAACCCTGATTGCTCTTTGGGCTAACAAGAGAGGGGGACTTGATTGGGGGAGGGGGAGGGAAATGGGAGGCGTGACTGGGAAGAGACAGAAATCTTTAATAAATAAATAAATCATTAAAAAATAAAAAAATCATAAGCTACCTGAAATATTTATGTGTAGGGGAAAATCACCATGAATGATATAAAATTAATAAATAAGACGCTTAGAGGATTTTGTTATGTATATTTATAATTTCAATCTGTAGTGATCAAAACTCTGAGTTACTTGCTTAAGGACAAACAGTCATGGCCAAGGAGTCCAATAAAAATGTGAAAATCAGATCCCAAGGCTGTTACTGAAGGTTTCTCTCCTGCCCACCAATTCCTGAATAACCACTCTGAGGATCTATATTAATAACAAACTGTTAGGCCTATTAGTTCAAGTTTATTATTAACTCACTCTTACAACTTAAAATAACACATTTCTATTTTATATTTTACCATGAGGCTTGTGGTTTGTTACCTCACATTTTGCTTCTCTGGTGACTACTGGTGTCTCCTGATTCTGCCTTCTTTTTACCTTTATTTTTGCTTTGATTTCTTACCTGACTCTATACTGTCTGGCTATTGGCCAAATCAGCTTCTTTATTAACCAATGGTAATAAGACATATTCACCGCATACACAAGGGTGTTAGGAATATTTTCCTAACATGAGCTCTCAGCTGACACAAATTCCCAATCAAGCCAAATCAAAATGAGCCAAATTAAGAGATATCCGGGTTTAATGGGAGTTCTGCGCTCTAGGGTGGCCCCGAGGGGAAATCGACCACCAGGAGGAAGAAAAGGAGGCCATGTATTGCTCTTTTGGGAGTACACTTAATATTCTGTGGGAGTGGTCCTGAGTCTCCTCCCTAGGGAGGGGTCATGACTTGGCCAGCTAGGATTTGGAGTCCAGAGTGCTAACTCTCATGGTCAGGGGGCTGGGTCCTAAACTCCCAACTTAACAAAGGGTATTCCCACATCCCAAGGCAGTGAATATAAAAAGATTGGTCCTTCAAACACAAGATGCTAGGCACAAACTTATCTGAATTAAAGAAACAAACTGAAAAATTGCACCTTATATCACTACAAATACTATCCCAAACAGTCCACAGACTCAACAGCTGGAATGGAGAACACAATTCTTCTAAAAGCAAAAGTAGTTACTTTTTTCCCTCAAAGTTGGATAAGATGAAAGAGGCCTTAGATATGACATAAATAGGCATCAATAAGTCAATTAATGAAATAAATGTGAAATCCCTCTCGATGAATCATACTATTAAAATGACAAACCAAACCACAGGTTGGAGGTAAGTATTTATCAAAAGTATGATGAAGGATCTTGTTTGTTTGTTTGAGATGGGGTCTCACTATGTAGACCTGGCTGGTCTAAGACTCAGTAAGTAGACCAGGCTGGCCTTGAACTCACAGAGATCCACCTGCCTCGGCCTCTCTAGCACTGGGACTAAAGGTGTGCGTTGTCACACCAATGCCATAAAAGACTTCATCTGGAGTTCAAGGTTCAAATTAAGAGTAGGAATTAATTGGTGAAAATGGCCAAAACATTTGCATGGAAACTTCAGTTTCCCTCCAAGAAACAGCAAATCAGCCTACACTTTGCTCCAGGAGTCCTTGAAGAAATGCTGACCAAAATCACAGTGAGAGTTCTCTGCAAGCCCACGTAGCATCCTCTATGGTGCTGAAATGTCCTGACAAAAGCAACATGGATGTGAATGTGGAGAAGTGGAATGCTCAAGCCTCCCACAGACAAGAGATAATGGTGAGCAACTGTGGGAGATGGGTCAGCCATTCCTTAGATGTAGCACACATGTGACTTGTAACGTGGCAGCCGCCGTCCTCAGGATCTGCACACATATCATGCTTATAATGACAGCTGTGACTATTCATTGCAACAGCATTCTTATTTTTATTAATAAATTTATTCATTTATTTCACATCCAATTGCAATTTCACCTCCCTCCTCTCCTCCCATTCCTTCCTCTGCCTCCTCCCACAGCACCCACCCCCACAATCCATTTCTCTTATATTTCTGTTCAGAAAGGGACAGGCCTCCCATGGGTGTCAACAAAGCATGGCATATCAAGTTGAGGTAGGAGGAGTAAGCTTCTCCCCTTCTACTAAGACTGGGCAAGGAGACACACTATGGAGAGTAGGTTTCCCAAAGCTAGCCAAAGCATTAGGAACAGTTCCTGCTCCCACTGCTAGGAGTCCCACAAGTAGATTAATCTACACAACAGTCACACATGTGTAGAGGACCTAGGCTGGTCCCAGGCAGGCTCCCTGACTGTTGGTTCAGAGTTGGAGTTCCTATGGGCCTAGGTTAGTTGTTTCTGTGGGTTTCCTTGTGTTGTAATCAAACCCCCAGTTCTTACAATCCTTCCTCCCTCTCAAGCTCAAGCTCAGCCCAATGCTTGGGTGTGGGTCTCTACATGTGTGTCTTTCAGTTATTAGATGAAGTTTCCATGATGACAGCTGGGCTACTCACCAATCTAGCCTCTCTGGGTCTGTGGATTGTAGCATGGTTATCCTTACCTTTATAGGTAATACCTACTTATGAATCAGTACATACCATGTTTGTCTTTCTGGGTCTGGGTACCTCACTCAGGATGATTTTTTTTCTAGTTCCATCCATTTCCCTTCAAGTTTCATGATGTTACTGTTTTTAACAGATGAGTAATACTCCATTGTGTAAATGTACCACATTTTCTTTATCCATTCTTTAGTTGAGGGACTTCTAGGTTGTCACCAGGTTCTGACTATTACAAATAAAGCTGCTGTGAACACAATTGAGCAAGTGTCCTTGAAGTATAATTAAGCGTCCTTTGGGGTTATGCCCAAAAGTGCAACACCATTCTTATCAATTAAAAATTGGTAGTTGTTAATGAGAGACATACATACATCTAATCTACATGGAAAATAGGAAAAGACAAGATCTCCCGAATAAATTGGGAGCATGGGAACCTTGGAAGAGGGTTGAAGGGGAGGGAAGGGCGGGAGGGGAGCAGAGAAAAATGTAGGCCACAATAAAAATCAATAAAATAATTGGTAGTTGTCTAAGTGCCCATCTTTGCTGAAGGATGAAAAGCTAGGCAGTGTCTTTACCAGGGACTATGGAACACCACTCAGGATCCAGTTTGCCGATATGAACTGATCTCACAAATATGGAGACACATTTTACTGTGATTTTGTCATAGCTAATTTCAGAAAAGCAGGAAGTGAGAGTCAGAGGTTATGACCCTGCACTGTGCAGAAAGCAGTGCTGTAGAAGAAAATTTATAATTTTAGTAATGGGGAGGGGTGTCAGTGAGTAGTCTCAGTGGGTAAAGTCACTTGCTACCAAGTCTGAGGATCTGAGTTCAGTCCCTGGGACTCACATGGTTGGAGAGAACTGGCTCTTACAAGTAGAAGGTGACAGTGTCATGTCCCAATGTTAAGGTCAAAGGTTGGATTTATTGGTATGAAATCATGACATGAGGGGCCTGAGTGGAGATGGGGCAGGGGAAGTACGGGATACATTCAGCGTCAACATGCAACATATATTAATCATGGTGAAATGTCTTCATCTCACACAGAACCATGAACAATGAAAACGAAAGTCTGTAAAATAATAATAAAAAGAAAGTATAGACCAAGAAGAGTGGATGGAACCAAGCTGGGTCCAGGAAACCTAGTTTTCCAGAGTGCTCACTCTGGAAAACTCCACCCAGGTGCCTGCCGGGCAATTCTACCCAGAGAGCAGCGCAGCCTCCACAGCCTTCCAGGGGATGGTGGGATCTGCTGGCCTGTGACTGCCTGTGGAAAGGACATTTATCAGGCTACTCAGGAGGTTAAGTTCATCGCTGCATTTCGCTCTCTCTTCCTTCCAGATCCTCCCGGGCTTTGTTTAATGTTAGGGACAGATGGTGCTGAGGAATTTCAGGTGGCCACTGATGGCGTTTCATTTTCCTTATTTTTTTTTTCTGAGCACATTAAATCCAGTAGTAAATCACTCTTGTTTCCCAGCATCAGATGCTTGTTGGTTTCCCAATGCCAGCACCAAATATTTGATCCTTCAACTGTAATGGCGCTTCCTGCTCCTCCTCCAAGTGCAGCCCCTCATGAAGGCACCATCTGTTGACCTGATGTGGGGAGGAAACGAGGACGAGTTTCGTGAATGTTGCAACTGATTGGTTATCAAATGGTATCTAATTAGTTTGTCTCTGATTGTCATATCATTAAAGATATCTATCATATCCCAAGCTCCACACCAGCACGTGGAAGAATTTTCCTTTGTCAAAAGTCAGGAAGGGAAGAGACTCATGTTGGCAGCCCTGCCTGGGAGAAGGCAGCTGGGCTCCCAGGGCTGTGGGTTTTTGACTGTTGGAGGCAGCTCCTCTTCAGAGCTCTGCCTGAACTCACTCCTCACCTGTGCCATACAGCAAGGTGAAGGGCAAGTGATGATGACACCGTGTGTGTTGCTTTTCTGTCTTCCTGGCCTCTGCTCTCTGGATCACAGTGAACAGAAAGGTGACTGACAGCTGAGTGGTTCCCTGTCCTTCTGGGCAGACATTCTCACCCTCTGCCTACCAATGTATGTGTCAAGGGACAACAGAGGTGAGGACTGGGAGCAGGAAGCTCTGTCTTCATTCCTCTGTGCTCTTCTCAAAGCTAAGAAGGGCAGAGACACTGGCGACAGTGACTGCCATGAACCTAACAGGGGAAGCTTACCACTATTGCAGTCCCCATAGTCAGGTACCAGCTAACGCATTTAGATAACACATGATATATATTATATATAGCAATATGATGTAATATAACACTATGATCATCATGGTGGTTATTCAGGGTGCTAATACAACCCTCCTCTACAGAGAAGCTAAGGCTGAGGTCACAGGCCTTGACCATCGTGGTAGCTAATGTGCAAGAGCCTAAGAAACTTCCGCTAATAAGCTGATTACCCATGAACCATTTGTTACATGCAGTCAGCATTCTCCAGAGGAAGAAAATTGTCAAAATGAATACGTAGATTACAAAGAAGATCCATCATAGTGGTTTTCCAGATACAGGCTGGGTGGTAGAACGATGGTTGTCTGCACACTGGAGAGACTGAGGCTGAGAACTGGTAGTGGGTCAGCCCGTGAGGCTGGAGGCTCACCAATCTGGAGCTGATGGCCTGGGAGATTTCTGGAGAGAAATCTGTCTTCAGTTCATCCTGGAAGACCTGATGAAGCTGGTTCTAATGTCAGTGGAGGCAACAGCAAGAACAGGCACAGAGTAGATGCACTTACCAGCTGGAAGTGAAGGCATGCAGGTATGACAGGATGCCTCTCCTTTGAACATCTTTGCAGGCCACTCAGGAAGACACCAATCATTCTGGGGGAGGCCTTCCTCCCCCAGTTACTATTTCCTGAAAACTGACTCCCAGTCTGTCCCAGTTGATTCTATAGCCAAACTGACAGCCAAGATTGCTCATCACACATGCACACCACACCACACCACACACACACACACACACACAAACACACACACGTACACACACACACACACACACACACACACAAAGAGAGAGAGAGAGAGAGAGAGAGAGAGAGAGAGAGAGAGAGAGAGAGAAAGAGAGAGAAGAAATAAGAATATTCCTGAAAAAAGCAATAAGGATAGATAGTTTAAAGTTCTGACATTTTCTCCAACTTGAAAATTAAATTTTTAAATCCTCTATTTACAGGTTTGTTGTGTATAAAAAATCCCTCAGAATTGTATTTCATATCTAAAGATTTTCTACAAACCAGACATATTTATATCAAATAACCTTACTTGCTTGTCTACATAGGAATGCCAAGGAGAAAGCTACCAGAGACATGGCTGGTCAGTGTGTGAACTGCATATTGAGTGACGTGTCCATTTACACATCCCCAGTCCCACGAGGGCTCTGCACACGCCACGGATGGTTCACCAATCTCCACTCATCCCAGTCAAAAGGTGCTCAGCGTTGGAGAGTTCTGTTCCACGTCCTGCTTTTCCAGGCGAGGTACCTTGGTTTGGATTTTTCCTGGATAAACTTTTGTTGGGGTAGGGAGGGCAGGCTGGCTTCAGGATTACTGTCGAGACACCGAACGCTACCTTGGGTGGACACAGGTGGACTTTTCTGAGCTATGGGGCAACCTTGCCCTCTGCTAACTCTTTAGCTTGGAACAAGCTCTTAGAAATGACAAAACTTTTGAAAAATTTTAGAGTACCACTCCAAAGAGTCAGACAGGGTTTCTCTGTGTAGCTTTGGTGCCTGTCCGGACACTTACTCTATAGAACAGGCTGGCCTTGAACTCATAGAGATCTGCCTGCCTCTGCCTCCCGTGTGCCACCCAGGCCCGACGAGGACTGGGTTCTTGACACAGGGCAAGCGTTTTGGTGAGAGGAAGGCCTTTTTCTCAAAAGAAAAGCTAGCCTCATGGTAAATAGGAAAAGAGGAACTAGGTGCGACTTCAGGGAGAGTTTCTGTCTGCTCCTTAGTGCTGTTCAAGATCCCCACTGGAAGCAGAGAGTGGCTTGTCTCCTCTCTACTACAGGAAAAGACAGAACTGCTTCCTAGTGGCTGAAGGAGTCATGCTTACAAGGGTGCTGCAACCACCCTGGGGTGGGGCTACGCTGACCTGGATCGGGAGACTTTTGTGGAGTGGAGGTCCACAGGGAGAGCTATCCCCAGGCTGATAGATTGCACTTGCCTGGGACTGCATTATGTTTGATGACAGGAGCAGAGCAGTAGAGTCCTGGATGCCGTCTGGAGACCTGGAGTTGTTCTTGTGTTTTCCCCTAGCAGAATTTTCAGTCCACAAATTCTAAGAGCAGCGTAGGTCTGCTCAGTTGCAGGCAAACAGCACGCAGAAATAGGTCTCAGATAAAGATATCCACGAGGTGATTTTCTCAGGCATTTAGCAGCATAGTACAGCTCCCTGGGCTTTCCAAAGCATTCAAGCCTGGGCTCCGGGGAGACCACCAAGACTCCATCTCTGTAGGGTCAACTTTGCTGTCTACTCCATCAGGCAGCCCCAGGAACAAAAGACCTTTCAGGCTGACTTGGCTTGGGAGCTAGAGAGGTTGGCTTCTGAACAAGGCTGGCTACCCCGAGCAGGTGACTGACCTCCTGGGCAAGGTCTTCTCGACTTTGTAAGGACGTTGGGTGGGAATTCCGTGAGGTCAATTACTGGGATGGGCCCTTTACAGCCAGATGCCAGCTCATTAACTCTTATGGCTCCATCTTTTGTAGACTGTGGTGACACTCCTCAGCATTAATGTGTCCTTCTTCCTGCTTTTCTGAGAAATTCATGCTTGAAACTTTTGCAAGAGATGCCTGCATTAAAACATTGGTTCTGCTCCCAACCTGGACCTTCCTGTAGGGTATGGAGCCTCTGGCTTCTGCTCCAAAGATACTGCATTCTGTGTTATGACTCCTGTGTTGTCACAGGATGTGACAGAGTTGAGGGAAGTATGGGATGCCCACACAGGTACCAGAGTGATGCAAGGGACTTTGGCCCTAGACAGAAGTTTCCATGTACATGGAAAGCCTAAAGGTTACATAGTGGTCAGGGGCGCAGTGTTGCAAGGAGCCACTTTTTGCTTTTTCATTTCTGGTCACCCAGCTAGCTTAGACCCAGAATAATCACACAAACTGTATTAATTAAATCACTACTTGGCCCATTAGCTCTAGCATTTTATTGCCTAAATCTTATATTAATTTAACCAATTTCTATTAATCTGTAAATCACCACGTGGCTGTGGCTTACTGGGTAAAATTCCTAGTGTCTGTCTCCAGTGGCTCCATGGCTTCTCTCCAACTCCACCTCCTTTCTCCCAGCATTCTGTTTAGTTTTTCCTACCAAAATCTGTTCCTCTACAGCTCTGCTATAGACCAAAAGCAGTTTCTTTATTAACCAATGGTATTCACAGCATACAGAGGGAAATCTCACATCAGCCCAGGAAAATGGAGCTGACGGCCACGAAACAGGAAGTTTATGAGAGGAGTGGAAGGGAATGGAAGATAGAGAGTGTAGGTGACCCCCACTGCACCCTATGCTATGGAAGAAGGTATCCGAGTATGCCACAGTCACTCTCCAGATGGCACAGCCAAGGTTATCTACAGGTGAGGGCCATCTCAGAAACCAGAGGCCCAATGTTGAAGTATAGATTTATTGGTTTATCACTAATTTTTGATTTAGTCTTATAAATTATATTTCATGGTTGAGACCAAATTGTAACAGTGGCTTGGTTTGGATGTAAGGAGGAAGTAGCTCTCATTTCTTAGTACCCTTGAAACCAGGAAATGGAATGCAGCCAGCTTTATTTTGCTAAATTGCTTTCATTCTTAGGGTCTTTTTTGCTTCCTTATTTATTTTAGAATTGTTTGTATTTCTGGGAACAATACCCCTGGATTTTTTTTAAAAACTGATTTACTTTTGTTTTAGATGCGATAATGTTTTGCCTACATGTCTGTGTGTGCACATGCACATACAGTGGCCATGGAGGTCAGAAAAGGACATTGGATCTCCTGAAACTGGAGTCACAGAGGGTTGTGAGCCTTCATGTGGGTGCTGGGAATTGAACCTGGATCCTCTGCAAGAACAGCCAGCGCTCTTAACTTTTGAGCCATCTTTCCAGCCCCACTACTGACCTTTGATAGAGACTGTTTTAAAACTGCCTTGTTTTGGACAGTGTGAACATTTAACAGTATTGGTCCTTCCTAATCAGGAATCTAAATCTTTCCTGTTCTTTGCACCATGGATGTGGGATTTCCCTTTGTATTCTATAAATACCATTTGTGAATAAAAAAATTGCTTTGGACCTATAGCAGGGCAGAAGTTAGGTAGGCGGGGAAAACTAAACTGAATGCTGGGAGAAAGAAGAGTGAAACAAGAGAGATGCCATGTAGCCCACCTGGTGACAGATGTCGGAACTGTAGCCAGTAAACCACAGGCATGTGGCAATACACAGATTGATAGAAATGGGTTAAATCAATATGTAAAAGTTAGCCAATAAGAAGCTAGAGCTAAAGGGCCAAGCAGTGATTTAACTAATACAGTTTCTGTGTGATTATTTTGGGGCTAAGCGGCTGGAACTAACTAGTGGCGCCTCCAACACACCATCACCATCGTGCTTCCTGTTTGGTAGGTAGGCTGAAGCAGAAAGGTTTTCTGTCGGGTCTCTGGCTGTGTTTATCCCTGCTGTATTATTTAGATGCTATTGTAAACATGAATTTCTTTTCATGATTTCATTTCTACATTGTTTGTTCTTAGTGTGTCTATTGTTGAGGTTTTTTTTTTAAAGAAAAATTTAGAGGTGGGGGTTTGGGACAGGAACTTGCTATATAGAATGGGCTGTCCTTGAACTTACAGAGATCCACCTACCCCTGCCTCCTGGGTGCTGGGGTTAAAAGCATGTGGCATCATGACTGGCCTTGATAGTGATTTGTGTATATTGTTCTTTAAATTTGGAGACTTTTCTGAGCTTGTTCATTAGTCCTCGTGGGCAGTTGTTTGTTCTTATGAATTTCTGCATGGAGGAATTTAGAGTGGGTAGTTGTGCTTCCTTCCTGTTTGTTTTTACATGCTCCCCCCTGCCACCAATCTTGCTTACTTGCTGTGGTTCCTGCTTCTAGTATCAAGTTGAATAGAAGTAGCTGTATGAGTGTCCTCATCTGATGCCAGTTCACCAGGAACAAATGTGACACTTCTCCTTCTGGCTGTACCCATCTCATTGTCTAGCTAATTTTATGACAGCTTGACATAGGATAGTTATCTGAGAGGTGGAACCCCAATTTAAAACAAATGTCTCCTTAATGTTGTACTGTAGGCAAGCCTGTATAGTATTTTACTAATTTGATTGAGGGGAGAGAAACCACCCCTGGGCTGCTGGTCCTGGGCTCTGTAAGAAAGCAGGCTGAGCAAGCCATGAGGAGCAAGCCAGCAACAAGCACCCCTCCATGGCTTGTACATCCAGGTCCCTGTTGAAATAGGAACGGCGTGGCTGCGTCCCCGGCACCCGGCCGCCGCATGGCTAGCTTATGCCCGAAATAATTACACGGAAACTGTATTCTTTCAAACACTGCCTGGCCCAGCTAGTTCCAGCTTCTTATTGGCTAGCTCTTACATATTGTTCTAACCCATTTCTAATATTCTGTGTAGCCCACGAGCTGGCTTACCAAGGAGGATCTTAACCTGCGTCTGTCTGGAGCGGGAGAATCATGGCGACTCCTTGACTCAGCTTCTTTTTCCCAGAATTTTCTTCTGTTTTCTCCACCCACCTAAGGGTGGGCCTATCAAATGGGCCTAGGCAGTTTCTTTATTAGTAAGAAATCACTCCCACATCATTTCCCCTTTTTCTGCTTAAACAAAAAAGAAGGCTTTCATTTTAACATAGTAAAATTACATATTAGCAAAAACAGTTATCAAGCAAGAATTACAGTTACAATATTTATATCTATTTTATCTTTTATCATAACTAAGGAAAACTATAACTATCTATTCATTCTTCAACTCCATCAAAGACTCCAGAAGGATATAATACTACCTAAGTAAACAAGAAATAAGAAAACTCTAGAAATGACAGAGACATCTCGCTGCCTGGACAGTCACCCAAAGTTCCTCTGTACCGTTGGGGCATCCATCTTCGGCCTACAGGCCCATGGTATCCAGAGACATTTCCATGAAGCAGGAAATTTCAAAGACAGTTCAGTCATTTTCTGCTGTGTCCTGCAGAATGTCTCGCAGACTCTTTCATGAATCAGGAACCCCGAAAGACCATCTCACCTTTAGGCAAGTTCAGCAGTCCTCTCTCTGCGGGTTCTCTGTGTCCAGTTTATGCAACAGTCCAGGCAAGAGCAGTTTCTTGCCCAAATGACTATCCAACTCCATAAGGATCCTCTTCGATGCCCATCTTCCTCTTGAAGTAGCTGGTGCTGCCAGGAGCAGACGTGTCTCCTTGTCATGAAAAGTCCTAAGTTATTAAAATATTTTAAATGCCATATTCTGCAGTCTTTGAAAGATATGAAGAATGCCTATCTAATTGAAATATATCTCTATATATCTAGAAAATCTAATTAACATGACTACAAGCTTAACTATTAGCAATGATTATCCATTAACAACCTATATTTCCTAATTATACATTACATTTTAAATGAACTACACAATCACAATACCTTAATCAAGATCAAAAATACATATACATATAACAAAATTGACCTTAAAATCCATACCAATGCAAATTATTCATATCTATATCATATCCCCCTTTAAATGTAAAAGAACATTTATAAACAATATTTGGGAACATGGGCGTAGTTTTTTCTCTCCAAACTGCTTCCTGCTGAATAGGGGCATCGTTAATTAGGTCGTTCATGATATAACCTGTGTGCTAGTTTCATCTCAGTTGGCAATTGAGCGAAGCAATTTTTTGAGGGTGTTCACAGCAACCTTTCAGGAGGGCGTGGTCTATCATACCAAATCGGAATAGATGCAATCCACAGGGTCACATCCTCTGCGAAAACAAAAGAAGAACTTTTCCAAAGCATCATATCCTTAGACCCAAATTCTGAAGTCAAGATACCTTTAGAACATATGTGCAGGTTCAGCTTAGCAGCCCATATAATGAAATGTCTCTCTGTACTTAGCTCCTTCACAGTCAAAAATTTTAAAGAAAACACAATGTACATAATCCAGACTCTCTGTGAATTTTCCATTTTTACGTGGCTTATTTTTCTTTATTTCTCTTAATCTATAACTATCTGTACTTCTGTACTCTGTCTCTTTAAAGACTTTACCCTTTTTCTTTTTAAGACATTAACTTTATTCTTTATATTCTTTTTCTTCTCTCTCCCAAGCCTACGTACATTCATCCAACAGTGTCTGAATCTGTTTTATTGTGAATCTGTAATTTTTTTACTATCCAGGAGCATTTTTTAAAATGTTAAGCACTTCTTAAAAACTTAAGTTGCACCATGTACAGGTAATACGGTACTGCCTGTGTCCTGCCCAGTCTAAACCTTAACTGCGCGGTTTTAAGGTAATTACGGTAGTTCCTGCCTGAGATCAGCACAGTTCAGCATGGAGCAGCCGCTCCTGCCTCAGAGTCATTTGGTGCTTCTGAGCTGAGCACAGTTCCAGGCACACAGCAGTTCACATTGGAGCCGCAATCAGCAGTTTAATTCTGAGACTGAGTGTGCAGCACAGAAACTCTTTTCATCCAAGTTACAGCCAAATCTGACATGCAGAGCACTGCGCAGTCTGAAAACGCGTCTCTGTATGGCGGCAGGAATCCGCCATGCTCTTCCGCCTGCCTAAGCCTGATTCTGCCTTCTGCCCAGGTGCAGGCGGGGAGCGCTGAGCCATCTGCACGGTCTCAGAGCACTCTCCTCCGATCCCAAGCGGGAACACAAACATCCAGTCCCATAAAAGCCTTGAAATGCTTTAAAGCCAGAGTTCACGCTGGCAGCACAGCCCCAGGAAGCCGCGCTTTAAAATGACGCAGCTTTTTTTCTGCTGCTGTTGCTGAATCAGGAAATCTCTCTACGGCACGCCACCAACAAACAGCAAAACTCTGCATTAAACTCTGTTTTTTCTCTGTTTAAAATTAAGCTCTCTCAGGTTTTTAAGTGGATTTAGCCCATCACGTCTGGGCGCCATCTGTTGAAATAGGAGCGGCAGGGCTGCGTCCCCGGCACCCGGCCGCCCGCATGGCTAGCTTATACCCAGAAATAATTACACGGAAACTGTATTCTTTCAAACACTGCCTGGCCCGGCTAGGTCCAGTTTCTTATTGGCTAGCTCTTACATATTGTTCTAACCCATTTCTAATATTCTGTGTAGCCCACGAGCTGGCTTACCAGGGAGGATCTTAACCTGCGTCTGTCTGGAGCGGGAGAATCATGGCGACTCCTTGACTCAGCTTCTTTTTCCCAGAATTTTCTTCTGTTTTCTCCACCCACCTAAGGGTGGGCCTATCAAATGGGCCTAGGCAGTTTCTTTATTAGTAAGAAATCACTCCCACATCAGGTCCCTGCTTGAGTTCCTGTCCTGACTTTCCTCAATGGTGAACAGTGATGTGGAAGTGTAAGCTAAATAAACTCTTTCCTTCTTAAGTTGCATTGGTCATGGTGTTTCATCACAGTAATAACCCTGACTTAGGTAAGTTGGTACCTGGTCATTGGGGTAATGCTGAGTTAGACCTGACCATGTTTTAGAGAGGACTGTGGAAGGACTTTGGAACTTTGACCTGAAGAGCCATTGAGTGTTGAGAGCTCAATGGGCTGCTCTGTAGGAGCTTGGAAGGAGAGAATGTTGATAGCAGTGCAAATGATGGAGGCCTAGCCTGGCTTACCATGTTTCAGAGGGAAGCAAACACTCTACTGAGCCATTTGTGTGAAGAATTCATGGTGTCTGGTCAACTGGAGCTGAAGAATCAGTTGTGGTTAACAAGAGACCAGCATGTTTAAGATGGAGTCATCTGGGAAGTGTTTCCTCAGGCTCCGCACACAGAAGCTGAGTTCCAGAAGTGGTCAACCACAAGCTGGCAGCCTAACGTGATTGTTTAAGGGTCACCCAGGTAGTCCTGGTTTTGAGGAGTCATGGAGAACTGGAAAACAGCTGAATCCTGGTGCAGCATGGCAGGGTTAGAGTACCTGAAAAGAGTCCAGGAGAGGCTACTGGTGGAAGTGCATCCCAGTTGTCACAAGAGATCCCAGCATTTTGGAGATGCCAGAACCGTGGGATGGCCTCCAAGAATGGCAGAAGTGGTGGAGTAGAACCAGCTGGAGCCTAGATGACAAGCTGACAAACTGTGTGTGCCACACAGGACAGAGCCAGAGAGGTGGCTCAAGCACCAGGAACAAGTTCAGAAGACTGTGAGTAAATCCAAGATATTGGACATTAAATTATTTACTCTGTTGGAGTTGGATTGTTTTGTTCAGATTGTGATCATGCCCTGGTTGTTCCTTTCCTTGAAGTAAGAAAGTGTTTAGCTTGGTTTTTAGTTTATAGGAGCCCACAGTTAGACTTTTAGTTTTAAAAGAGGTTTTGGGATCAACCTACCCCTGGACCCAGCAATACCACTCTTGGGACTATACCCAAGAGATGCCCTATCATACAACAAAAGTATATGCTCAACTATGTTCATAGCAGCATTGTTTGTAATAGCCAGAACCTGGAAACAACCTAGATGCCCTTCAATTGAAGAATGGATGAAGAAAGCATGGAATATATACATATTAGAGTACTACTCAGCAGTAAAAAACAAGGAATTTTTGAATTTTGCATACAAATGGATGGAAATAGAAAACACTATCCTGAGTGAGGTAAGCCAGCCCCCAAAAGAGGAACATGGGATGTACTCACTCATATTTGGTTTCTAGCCACAAATAAAGGACATTGAGCCTATAATTCGCAATCCTAGAGAAGCTAAATAAGAAGGTGAACCCAAAGAAAAACATATAGGCATCCTCCTGAATATTAAGCTTCATCAGGCAATGAAAGGAGACAGAGACAGAGACCCTCACTGGAGCACGGGACTGAAATCTCAAGGTCCAAATCAGGAGCAGAAGGAGAGAGAGCACGAGCAAGGAACTCAGGACCGCGAGGGGTGCACCCACAATGGGGATGTTCTATTGGGAACTCACCAAGGCCAGCTGGCTTGGGTCTGAAAAAGCCTGGGATAAAACCGGACTTGCTGAACATAGTGGACAATGAGGACTACTGAGAACTCAAGAACAATGGCAATGGGTTTTTGGTCCTACTGCAGGTACTGGCTTTGTGGGAGCCTAGGCAGTTTGGATGCTCACCTTACTAGACCTGGATGGAGGTAGGTGGTCCTTGGACTTCACACAGGGCAGGGAACTGATTGCTCTTTGGGCTGATGAGGGAGGGGGACTTGATCGGGGGAGGGGGAGGGAAATGGGAGGCTGTGGCAGAGAGGAGGCAGAAATCTTTAATAAATAAATAAATTAATATATATAAATAAATAAAAGAAGTTTCAGATATTAAAAAAGACAGTCCTTTAAAGTGTTTGAGTTGGTAAAAAAACATGAGGCTTATAAGTTTTGTAATATAGTTTATATCTGAAATATTTATTAATCTCAGATCTTGGACATGAACATCCCTTCCTGCCCCCCCCCAGAAAAAAAGGAAAGGGAAAGGTTATGTCCTAAGAAGTGCTGTGTGTCAAAAGTTACCAAGTAGTCACCTGTGATGGCTGACTTTATGTCAGCTTGGCACAAACTAGAGTCATCAGAGAGAAGGGAGCCTCTGTTGAGAAAATACCTCCATAAGATCAGGCTGTAGGCAAGCCTGCAGGGCATTTTCTTATTTAGTCATTAATGGGGGAGGGCCCAGGTCATTGTGGAGGTGTCACCCCTGTACTTGGCAGTCTTGAGTTCTATAAGGAAGCAGGCTGAGCAAGCCCTAGGAAGCAAGCCAATAAGCTGCACCCCTCCATGGCCTCTGCATCAGTTCCTGTCTCCAGAGTTCTACCTTGCTGGAGGTCCTGACTTGCTTAGATGATAAACATGATGTGGAAGCATGAACTGGCAGACCTCCTCCTCCCCAAACTGCTTTGGTACCAGCGTTTCATCGCAGCGATTGTTATCCTACCTATGAAAATTACCTCGTGGACATTCCCCTCTGTAATTATTTATTGAGATGCCCCCAATTTTTATCATGAGGGGATGCTGAACTTTCCAAGTGATTTTCTTCTGATCTCTTGAGATGATCATGAGGTTTTTATACTTCATTCTGTTAGTATGATGGGTAACATGGATTCTTTTGGATATGCAAATCCAGTCTCACTTATCACAAACCCCATTTAATCACCTTGGAATGTGAGCCTGTTGGCTAGTATTTTATCAAGTGTCTTTATACCTATGTCCATTGATACACTGGCCTGCAGGTTTTACTAACTACTGGTATCTCTGGCATTCATATAAGGCTTTGGATTTTTTCTTTCCATTTTTCTTTCCCTTGGAAGAATTTTAGAAGAATTGATGTTATACCTTCTCTGAAATGATTGATAATGACCGTTTGGAAGCCATCTTGGTCTTTTCTTTGCTGTAAGATTTTGTGTTGCTCCACTTCCTTACTTGTCATTTGTCCTACTCAGACTCTAGCCCTTGATTCAGTCTTGGCAGGCTTCGTGTTTCTAGGGGTTTATCCATTTTTTCCTTATCTACGGTTTCTTCATAATCCTTATGATCTGTTTCATCAGTGAGCAGCCTGTCAGAATGCCCTCTCACCTTTGACTTCATTTACCTGAGATTTGTCTCCGTGTTTCTTAGTTAATGTACTTGGTTTGAACCTTTGAATTTCTCTGGTGCTCAGGGACATCACGTGGCTGGGGTGGAAGGCCTTGCTCTCCACAGGCTCCTTCCAATACTCCTAATCTTCCCTAGCTCCCACCCCGTCAATGTGACACCAGGAACGAGGACACAGAAACACAAGGCAGAGGCAACGACAGCACAAGAGGGATAATGCATTTGTTCGATTGATTTTATAGTAACACAGAAAGCCACACGAGGAATGTCACTTTCCATCAAACACACACTCCCTAGCAGTCTCGTAATTCATCAGGGAGTCACATGTCAGGTGCTGTGTTTCTGCAGCAACAGGAGACAACAACTCCCTCCCTGCTCCCCCCTCCCCCCTTCTTCACCTCCATTCCTTCCTTTCCTCCCTCCTTCCCACCTTCTTTACTGCCTTCTTTTGTTCCTTTTTGCTTTCATCCCCCTTTTAATCCCTCTGTTTACTCCTCCCTCTGGACTGCGGGCAGTTAAGGTTTTCTGAAGCATGGACAAGAAAACAAATGCCTCATGCCTGCATGCAATCACGGAAGTTACAATTAGTCACAGTGGAGCTTGTACTACTGGCCTTTACCACGTCCACATGGTGCAAAGGCTTCTGGGCCCCACATCAGCACCAGGCATCCTTTTTGTTCTGGGGCAGGGTGGGCAGGAAACACATTCTCCTTGTGTTGTCCTTGAGAGCTGATTCAATTACTAGGTGGCCCCTGGGATGGTGGTGTGCCAGTATTTTGACATTATTTTTGGCACAAAATTAATGACAAACATTTCTCCAAACCATGTAGGTTTCAAAACATAAGATTCAAGCAGTGTAGTGCCTCTGGCTGCAAACTGTCCTGGCTTCTGTGTCAGTTTTTTTTTCCCCCACCGCCGCCTCCCCTTTCCCTCCCCCTCCCCCAATCAAGTCCCCCTCCTTCATCAGCCCAAAGAGCAGTCAGGGTTCCCTGCCCTGTGGGAAGTCCAAGGGCCACCCACCTCCATCCAGGTCTAGTAAGGTGAGCCTCCACGAAACTGCCTAGGCTCCCACGAAACCAATAGGTACAGTAGGATCAAAAACCCATTGCCATTGTTCTTGAGGTCTCAGTAGTCCTCATTGTCCGCTATGTTCAGCGAGACCGGTTTTAACCCGGGCTTTTTCAGACCCAGGCCAGCTGGCCTTGGTGAGTTCCCGACAGAACCTCCCCCTTGTCTCAGTGTGTGGGTGCACCCCTCGTGGTCCTGAGTTCCTTGCTTGTGCTCTCTCTCCTTCTGCTTCTGATTTGGACCTTGAGATTTCAGTCCGGTGCTCCAATGTGGGTCTCTGTCTCTGTCTCCTTTCATCGCCTGATGAAGGTTAATATTCAGGAGGAGGCCTATATGATTTTCTTTGGGTTCTCCTTCTTATTTAGCTTCTCTAAGAACCCGAATTATAGGTTCAATGTCCTTTATTTATGGCTAGAAACCAAATATGAGTGAGAACATCCCATGTTCCTCTTTTTGGGTCTGGCTTACCTCACTCAGGATGGTGTTTTCTATTTCCATCCATTTGCCTGCAAACTTCAAGAAGTCCTTGTTTTTTACTGCTGAGTAGTACTCTAATATGTATATATTCCATACTTTCTTCATCCATTCTTCAATTGAAGGGCATCTAGGTTGTTTCCAGGTTCTGGCTATTACAAACAATGCTGCTATAAACATAGTAGAGCATATACTTTTGTTGTGTGATAAGGCCTCTCTTGGGTATATTCCCAAGAGTGGTATTGCTGGGTCCATGGGTAGGTTGATCCCAAATTTCCTGAGAAACCTCCACACTGCTTTCCAGAGTGGTTGCACAAGTTTGCATTCCCACCAGCAATGGATGAGTGTACCCCTTTCTCCACAACCTCTCCAGCAAAGGCTATCATTGGTGTTTTTGATTTTCGCCATTCTGACAGGTGTAAGATGGTATCTTAAAGTTGTCTTGATTTGCATTTCCCTGATCGCTAAGGAAGTTGAGCATGACCTTAGGTGTCTTTTGGCCATTTGAACTTCTTCTGTTGAGAGATCTCTGTTCAACTCAGTGCCCCATTTTATAATTGGGTTGATTAGCCTTTTACGGTCTAGTTTCTTGAGTTCTTTATATATTTTGGAGATCAGACCTTTGTCAGTTGTGGGGTTGGTGAAGATCTTCTCCCAGTCAGTGGGTTGCCTTTCTGTCTTAGCAACAGTGTCCTTTGCTTTACAGAAGCTTCTCAGTCTCAGGAGGTCCCATTTATTCAATGAGGCCCTTACTGTCTGTGCTGCTGGGGTTATACGTAGGAAGTGGTCTCCTGTGCCCACGTGTTGTAGAGTACTTCCCACTTTCTCTTCAATCAGGTTCAGTGTGTTTGGACTGATATTGAGGTCTTTCACCCACTTGGACTTGAGTTTTGTGCATGGTGATAGATATGGGTCTATTTTCATTCTTCTACAGATTGACATCCAGTTTTGCCAGCACAATTTGTTGAAGATGCTCTCTTTTTTCCATTGTATACTTTTAGCTCCTTTATCGAAAATCAGGTGTTCATATGTTTGTGGGTTAAAGTCAGGGTCTTCTATTCGATTCCATTGGTCGACTTCTCTGTTTTTATGCCAATACCAAGCTGTTTTCAATACTGTAGCTCTGTAATAGAGTTTGAAGTCAGGGATGGTAATGCCTCCAGACGTTCCTTTATTGTATAAGATTGTTTTGGCTATCCTGGGTTTTTTGTTTTTCCATATAAAGTTGATTATTGTCTTCTCCAGATCTGTGAAGAATTTTGATGGGATTTTGATGGGGATTGCATTGAATCTATAGATTGCTTTTGGTAGAATTGCCATTTTTACTATGTTGATCCTCCCAATCCAAGAGCAAGGGAGATCCTTCCATTTTCTGGTGTCCTCTTCTATTTAGTCTCTGTGCTTGGAATTATGGGAGAATTAATGACCCTTCATTAGTTGTTCCTTTTGTGCTTCCAGATCTCGTTATGGGGATATTTGTCCAACAGTAGGATTTCAACGCACATCTTTGTCAAGAACTAGTATTCTTACCTCCTTAACAGAAAGACCAAGCACTGAAAATCTAGACTGAAGCACTGTGTGTCTGCTTGGCTCCCTGGGGTGGCAGGAACTATAAAATCTATTATGTCTGACAAACAACAAAATTAAAAAAAAATAACTTGTTTCGATCTTTGATTAGAGACCAGAGGACTATGTAGTAACACCAGCTAATCATGGCTTTATTTGAAATAGATAAACTTCTTATTACAAACTATATCTTTTTTTTTTTTTTGTCAATGGAGAATAATGCTGAGGTGAGCAGCTGAGATGGAGAACAAACCAGCATCAATATTTTGGGCTCGACAGAATTTTTGATAGAAAATTGAATAATCCTACATGACACCAGAGGCAGCAAAGCCATCATGTGGGTGAGACATTCCAGGGCATCAGGCACCTGTCATTCTGAGATGCTCACAATGTGTGGCTTCGGCCACCAAAGTCTAAGCCAGCATTTGTAGATATAGGCTCCTGATTCTTATCACCTCATGGTTTGGTGGGCATGTGTGAGGCCAATATCAGCATAGCGGGTGCGCTCTAACACCTCTCCCGAGAAGATGTGCTCTTGTTTCCCGTTTGGAATTCTTTTTCCCTACTCAACTGCATCTTAAAAGTAATAACACTTTTATTATCACATGTTTTATTCATCAAAACCTATATAACTGTCAGTCAAGGCTTCTGACCAACCCAAGATCCCCAATGCTGTCAACATAAGCATAAACAGCAGCCAGGCAAGGAGAAGGGCTTTTTATAGCTTGATGGGCTCGGGGTTGATGCCAATCATTTGCTTTATGTTGTTGGCTACTCATTTCCTCTCTGTGTCTCTGTTTCTGAGTCGCTGAACCCTGTGCTTCTCTAAGATGTGTGCGTTCTTATAGTGACCTTGTGTGATGGCTACAAAGACAGCAGAGGTTCTGCAATCAGGGGCCCCTGGGCTGTGTATGTTCTGTGAAGCAGAGTAAGGAAATATAACATCGCTGTGGGGTTTTGTTGAAGAGGTGTGTTACATACTAATGCAAAGAATATGGGACTGTGATGGAGGACAGGGAACGTGGTATGTGTATAGTGACTTAGGAAATAACAGCCACTGTTTCACAGCCCTGAGGTGCACACAACCTCCTCTGACATCCTTTGTGTAGGCACCGTACAAGGTTATGCATGCCTGACTAACAGAGATCCTGTTTTTCACAGTGCTTTCTGGCCCACGTAGCCAGAAGTGGTCAGTGCGGAGAGAATCCTAGCTCCTCTCTGCCACAGCCTCTAATTTTCTAGCACTCTGCACAAGTGACACAAGAGTTGAGGACATTGTCATCTTCTTATATTTCCATAGAAAAACCATTGTGGGTCTGATATCTTGTGCCCATTTGTATGTTGAAGCCACTGATATCCATATAACTAAAGGTTGTTGTGAAATAGATCCCTGGAGGAGAAAGAGAGGCTTGAAAGCGAGATTTTCAGCTATTTTCCTTGTGGCACACAGCTACTAAAGAAAGCTGAGAACCAGTATAGTGCATGGGAAGAAGCCGGCATGCTTATGCTGTTGAAAGGTGCACACATTCATTGTTTATTTTTACAGTGATGCTTTTGGATATTTAAGGAACAAACTCGGAGAGTTCCCCAAGTAATTTGTGTCAAGTCAATGATGAAGAGCAGGGATGCGTCTGCCTGCAAGTCTCAGATGAGATGGCCTTCATCTCCACCTCATTCTGTAATTGTATGGTCAGTTCAGTAATTGCTGGGGAGAAGGAAGCATCACTGGTGGCTCATGGGATATTGTGGTGTATGTGTGTGTGTGTATGTGTGTGTGTGTGATATCATATATATGATATATATTTCTAAAAACGTGTATATTCTTACACACATAATAGTCTCACATTTTTTTTAATGCAAAATATGCCATCAGTGTATATAGATCCAAATGACCACTGTGTTCCCATTTTCACTATGGGAGTCTCCAGGGGAAAACACCTCTGTTTTCCTAGTGTGAGCATTCTTGTGGACAACTCCTAATTATATGGAATCCTAGGTCTTTGGATAGAGAATTAAGAAGATGTATCTTCCTCTGGCCATGTAAAAAGTGGAAAGCCTTCATTTTCCAGAGCAGGAGAAGAAATTCATAGACACGAGTCAGAGGTTTTCATTTGGTAGGTTTTATTTTACTGCTTCTAATTACTGGTGTCTGGGATGTGAGACAAGTCTTCTAAAAAGTATCCCGTCTTCCCAGATGTTGGTCTGTGATTCGCATTCAGACCTAGACACATTTGATTCCTCTCAGCCCTCTGTCTTAGGGAGTAAACCTCCTGAGAGCCATCAAAATCTCACTTTGCTTGCCTGGATGCCATGGTTTCTCACAGAGAAATAGAAGCTTGTCGTACATGCTCACAAAGTTCTCTAAGACAGCAGGCTAGGCATAGGTCTTTCTAGATGATGGAAAAATACAGGAAGGATGCTGGGGCAACCTCAGGCCTCTGTCTGCTCCAGGGCCCACTCAACAGCAGAAAACTACTGATGTCAGATTCCCCTCTGTATGATGGGAATACCATTGGTTAATAAAGAAACTGTCTTGGGCCAAGCAGTGTTTTAAATAATATAGTTTCTGTGTGATTATTTCAGGTCTGAGCTGCCAAGAAGCCAGAAACAAACAAACAGCTTCCAACTACAAACTACACGGGTCTGTTCTAGGAAACAGCAGGCTACTTTAAGGCTTCACAGGGAATGCTGGTAGCCATGACCCTGAAGTTAAATAGCATCACTATCATTTGTGGGGTTGGGCTCCTCCTCCTGCCCCATCTGTGCTCTGGCTGTACCCCTGAGAACTACCACCATTAATATCCCAACAACACTAGATTTGGTGGGCACACCTTAGATGTTCAACAGGGCTTTTATTTGCTCTGATTTTATTATTACTATTATCTGTGCGTGTATGGGGGAGTGTGTGCACATACATATGCACAAATTAGTTAGCAGATACTGAATAAAGTCTAGCTTGAAGCCTCTTGACTCTGCCATTAATAATTCCTTTGGTTTTGACAAAGTTACAGTTCCTTCCAACAGATTTGTAGTAGGATAGATGGGTGTTGATTGACATCTGTAAAACACTTAACCCAAAGACCTAATAAGTTATGTCTTTCAACACTCAGTCCTAGAAAACAAGAAAAGTCATTACTGGGTTTTGAGTGGCTGAGGGGTGTGTGTCTAGACACTGTGTGTGACAATGTCTTTTCCTCCAACCTCCAAGGTCAGATGCAACTCAAGCTGGCCTCAAAGACTCTCTCTATATAATGATGACAGGGACACTTACCCTCTTTGTTAGAAATGCAAATCAGGGAGTTTTGGATGCTGGACCAGCATTTCACGAACTGTGCTACCTAGTCCCACCCTTGCTCAGTAAAGTTGCATGCTGATGGCAATTCCTCTCCATGGCATATCACATCCCTGCAGTCTTTGCTGAAGCTCGATGGAGCACACAGCTGTCTTTTTACAAAAGGCCTGATAGGAATGTGTCAACCTTCTCTACATTGGGCATATTTGAGTCCTTAGAGCTGGCTATTCTGGACGTCTGTAGAGTTCAAGCCCTGAATTCTAATAGTGAATTAATTTCCTTCCCTTGATTTGGACACCAAAATTATCTGAAAAATTCTGACTGTCATCCAGCAAACATGTTCCATTTCAGGGGTCCCTCTGTGTCCTGTGTCTGCTTAGCACTATGGAAAACTGTAGGAAGATCTTTCCTTTCATCTCTTATTCAGATAGCCCAGGCCCCAATGCTCTCTGCTTCTTTGGCTAAATACACATGCACGTATGTGATCCATGTCTTCTGCAGTTAATTACGCTTAGCTCTATGAGCACCTTGTTACATTTTCTCAAAGCCTGCCTTTTTACGGCCTTGAAATTATGAGGCTTTTAGGAAGCAGAAGTGACACATGTTTATGTGTGTGATCTAAAGTCTACCCAAGTGTGTACCCAAAACTTTGGCCAGCCCAACAAGAGAAACCAGTCTCTTTACTTCTGTAGCCATTTCAGCATCTCCTCCCTACTACCTGGCAAAGACACTTCTTCCTACCTGAGACTTGACCACAGTTTAGGAAAGTCCTGTGGTGAGATCGTTCCTTCCAAGGCTGCTGAGATAATGCAAGGGTTCCACTTGGTCCCCTAGGCTGAGAGACTTGTTCAAAGAGAGTGGCACCAGTCACAATAGAAGAGGCCCATTTTACCTGTGGCTTCCTCCATGACTTAGCTTCATCTCCCATTGCTGACATGAAATGCACTGATGATAGGAACTGTAATGGAGAAAAGTTTGTTCTGGTTCATCATTCAAGGGTGTAGTTGGGAGTTCAAGGCCTAAGGAGCTTGAAGTAGCTGCTTATTCTGTATCTACAAGTGTAAGTAGAGATCATGAAGACTCCTGTGTCTACAGGTGTGAGTAGACATCATGAATGCTCCTGTGTCTACAGGTGTGAGTAGAAGGCATGAAGGCTCCTGTGTCTACAGGTGTGAGTAGAAGGCATGAAGGCTCCTGTGTCTACAGGTGTGAGTGGAGAACATGAAGGCTCCTGTGTCTACAGGTGTGAGTGGAGAACATGAAGGTTCCTGTGTCTACAGGTGTGAGTGGAGAACATGAAGGCTCCTGTGTCTACAGGTGTGAGTGGAGAACATGAAGGTTCCTGTGTCTACAGGTGTGAGTGGAGAACATGAAGGCTCCTGTGTCTACAGGTGTGAGTGGAGAACATGAAGGTTCCTGTGTCTACAGGTGTGAGTGGAGAACATGAAGGCTCCTGTGTCTACAGGTGTGAGTGGAGAACATGAAGGTTCCTGTGTCTACAGGTGTGAGTGGAGAACATGAAGGCTCCTGTGTCTACAGGTGTGAGTGGAGAACATGAAGGTTCCTGTGTCTACAGGTGTGAGTGGAGAACATGAAGGCTCCTGTGTCTACAGGTGTGAGTGGAGAACATGAAGGTTCCTGTGTCTACAGGTGTGAGTGGAGAACATGAAGGCTCCTGTGTCTACAGGTGTGAGTAGAGATGAAGGCTCCTGCTTTACCAACTGTCTCCTTACATAGGCCAGGATCCCAGGAAAATGATTCCCATTTTTAGGGTGACTCCTCCCACTCGAGTTAGCCTCATCAATACAATCTCTCAGGCAAGACCAGAGGCTAAAACCTTCCTCTTGAATGGGCCTCAAGGCTTGTTTTTCAGGTGACTCCGGCTCCTGTCACGCTGTCAATCAATATGGTTAGGCTTAGGGCGAGGTTTCCTGTGAGACTGCTGCTGAAGATAGCTTGTGGTCTAGCAGTGACACTTTTAACCTTCCCCTAACACACACATCCATTACCCACAACGGGACAGTTCTCCCGTTTACACAGGGAAAGCTCATCATCCATAACACACAATGCATTTGATCTGAAGCCTTCACAGCTGACATGCCTTTTTGTGTGTGCATGCGTGTAAGTTGTACACGTGAGTGTTGTAGGTGCACACGTGTGCACACTTGTGCATGTGCATATAGATCAAATGAGATTAGTAGAACTTTTACTCTAATGTATTCCCTTGAGACAGGGTCTCTCCATGAACTGGAGCTTAAGCTGGTGGTCAGCAAGCCCCACTGATATTCCCATCTTCACTCCATACAGTACTAGGGTTATAGGCATGTTCAACTTGAACACAGGTGCTGGGGTGTGAAGAACATGGGTCTTCATGCTTATACGGCAAGCACTCGTATCCATGGGACCATCTCTCCATGCTAGCTGGTGGGAATTTATCTAACTTCTTACACAGACCAAAGTACTAACCAACAGGATCACAACAATGAGAAAAATACTTGCTCTTTGTACAAGGACTCACCATGCGGTGGGCAGCTCGCCAAACATCTTACAGGCATCATTTGATTCAATCATTTTTATCCCCCCTTGGGAAACACAGTCTCCTAAATGAACAGAAGAGACGAGGGAGAATTCCAGAGCTGAGATAGGTCACAAACATGAGTCTGAGCTGGTGAGTAGAGAAGCCAGTGGTCTGGTCCAAGATTTTCACTCTCGCATGCTGTGACTGCTTGGTTCTCATTTTATTCCACTGGGGATTGAATTTTGCAGTCATGGTTGTAATGATTTGATTAGGAGTGACATTTGAGGTCCCCCGCCCGCCATTTGTGATTTCACTTTGTAAATTCTTCGTAACTGATTTTAAAGATACCAAGAGTCATTTAAAATCACTCTGTTAAATTTTTGCACAATGCCCCTGCCCGTCCCACTTCTACATAGTGCCCCATCCCATCTGTCCATAAAAGATCGTAAATAACTCCACTATGCTCTTTTCCCTCCCTAAGGCTGATTTCAAACTTGCTATGTCGCTAACAATGACCTTGAACTTCTTATTCTCCTGCCTCCACATCCTGGGTACTAGAATTACTTTTTGCCAACACACCTGTCTTTGTGTGGCCCTAAGGAGGGCTTCACGCATGCTAGGTGACCAAGCTACCAGCTGAGCTCCATGCACAGTGCCCTGACTGCCTTAGTTCCAGCTTGGCCCATGGATGTTTTGACACCTCTTGGCTCCTCTCTTTGGAGGAAGCACTTTCAAAGTTTTCCCTTTTGTGTTAAAACGTAGCATAGGGCAGTTTCTAACCAGGTGGCTGAACACAAGGTACATTTATCATTACTGAGTTTAGGAGAGCAGAGGTCAAAATTGAGGAGCAGGTCAGCCAAGAAACTATAGAAGAACCCACTTTATGCCTCTTCTAGAATCAGTTACAATCTTCATTTCTTGACTCTGGTGGTGTAGACCTCCTGGGTCTTCTATGGACATCTGTGCATCTTTCTGAGCACCCCTTTGCCTTCTCTATATTGGACATATGTAATGTGTTTGGAGCCCACCCAGACAGCACAGGATAAATGCCTCTAGATCCCAAACTAATCCTAATTCCATGTCATATGGGGTAATAGTTACAAGTTTTATTGGCTAAGCTGTGGGTATAATTTTATTTGGAGAGGATTCTTGATCATGTCTTCTGCTCTTCTTTAATCACCCTAGTTTTTAAAAATAATATCTACAGCCTCAACTGTCTGAGCTCTCTCTCTCTCTCTCTCTCTCTCTCTCTCTCTCTCTCTCTCTCTCTCTCTCTCTCTGTCACACACAGGTTTGCAACAGCAAGCAGACAGACCTTTGGCCATCCTAGGACACCCTTGTTTTTCAGCAGGATCTCACTTCCACTTGTACTTATTCGGCTGCCAATCAGATTCCCATTGCTATGACAAAATGTTCAAGATAGCAAGCCTGTAAAGTTTGTATCTAGTTCTGAAATATCTAGTCCACTGGAGGCCACTTCCTGATGCTTGCCTCCATGGTGAGGCAGCAGGTCACTGTGGAAGTGAGCAGTGGGGGTCAAAAACACTCCCTTGTGGCCAGGAAAACAAAAAGAGGATTCAGAGCCTGTGGTCTCACAATCCCCTTCACAGGTACATCCCAAAGTGTCCTAAGAACATGTGCTTGTCCTTATCTACCCGCAGAGTCCCCTGGTGACTGAGCCCTTTGGAAGACCTGCGGGATTACAACAACAGCAGCCTCCATCAATACTGGCTCATGGTTTTATTCTCCTATAACATTTTCTTAATGTGATACACGATACTAGAGAACCACAGGAAGCCCTCACAGTCTTTTATGCTTCTTACACGGCAGTTCCCCTGCCTGGAAATCCAGTCTACTCTCATCTATTGCGTTGGATCTTTTGCTAGATTTTTTTTGGCAGCCATTATTTAATTTACCTCCACATTCGTTCCCAGGAACACAATTCCCCTCTTACTTTGTATAAATGCCTCAAAGGTACCATTGGTCTCATTGGGGTTCAGCAGCTCTCCCCGAGTCATCAACTTCTGCCACATTCATTCCTGGCTTCCCAACATCCCCACATCTACACATCTCGGCCATATCTACATTTCCCACTTCTTATGGCTTTCCTGGTTTATTCTCTCATCTTGATGGAATATATATATTAGCAAAATTCATGAAAGTTCTCAGGCAAATGGGAATCTGAAAATATCTCCATTTGTCTCAATTTCTTTTCATGTTGCAGTGATTTTAAAAACAACTGGGCAAGGGTGAGTTAAGGGAAAACGGCTTATTCAGAGTCACAGTTAAAGGGTACAGTCCATCATGATGGGAAAGTCAATATGGCAAGTGCTTGAAGCAGTGAGTGGGTCACTTCAATGGCACATCAGGGAGCAGAGGGAGAGAAACACTGCTACCTATGTGGCTTTCTTCGTCTTCTATAATCCAGAATCTTCACTCAGGAATTGGTGCTTCCTTGATAAAGAAGTCTCTTCCCACATCTCCTAATATGATTAAGACATCACCACTAATGTTAATGTAGATGCTCTAAGGTCTGCTCTGCAGGAAGGCTTGTATCCTTACCGATTGATTCTACAGTCTGTCGAGTTGATTATTAGCACCAACAATCAGACCACCTCAATTTTAATGTTAAAAATTCTACATGGACATGAAAACTAAGATCTCTAATCCTCCTATCTTTTCATGGTTTTTGAAACAAGGCCTGGCTTTCAGGGTTGGTTTTGGAGAAACTTGAGGTCGTTTGGGTTCCAAATTCTTTCCATATGTTTCAGCTTTTAATCTGGAAGACTTATGATCTTTCAGCTTTCCTCCTGGTATTCTTAAGCATTTTAATGATGTTCTTTCCTTGGCATATGGCTCTTTGCCTTTTTCAGAGAGGTGTCGACTGAGATTTCTGTCCTCCCCAGTCCAGCAGTTGCTCAGTCCCAAAGAAACACACAGAGGCCTACATTAATTATAAACTGATTGGCCTATTAGCTTAGGCTTCTTTTTAACTCTTATAACTTTTATTAGCCCATAATTGTTGTCTGTGTTAGCCATGTGGCTTCATACCTTTTTTGGTGAGGCAGTCACAACTGGCTTCCTCTGTGTCTGGATGACAACTGCAGACTTATTCTTTTTCTTCCCAGAATTATCCTGTTCACATTGCCCCTGCTCTACTTTCTACCTGGTCATCCCACCTATACTTCCTGCCTGGCTACTGGCCAATCAGCACTTTATTAAACAAATACAAGAAACAAATCATTACAAGGTAAAACCATTGTCCCACAGTGCTCCCTGGGTAAAACCATTCTCCCATAGCAAAAAGGTAAAGTCTCTCATCTGAGAAGTTACACTCCTCAGATGTTATTTTTCATTTGTTTCTTCTCCAGCTTGATCATCTTTTGAACCCCTTAAATTGATAGTTGAATATAATTACCTTACTATTGCTTGTAGTACATGGCTTCATGGAGATATCAATTATTTCATCTCATCTTTACATACAAATTTTCCTTTCCTGACTCCATCTTCAATGTCTAAAAGAAGCATCCCAGGAAGAAATTGCTTCCATGTGTTCTTCACAGAGGCAGTATTGGACTTATATCTCTAAGTGGACATGTGCAGATACACAGAGCAACTCTCACCCAGTGGATGATAGGACAGGACTTTGAGCTCTGCGCCTTATCCTCAAGCAATGAGGATGACATGAGGTGAGCTTACTTCTAATGCTCACTGTAGGATTTGAACTTCTCCATCTACCCAACCTTGCTCCCCACAAACCTCTATCCATGGTTTAGATCCCCAGACCCTCATGATGAGCGACCTCTGTCTTGGGCCTCTCTTGGTGTGTGAATATCTGGGTAAACCAGCCTGCACCTTGAAAATCAGGATTTCCATGGTAGCTTTTTTATATGCTTGGGCCATCCAGGTGCGATGGGTCCCTTACTGCACTAAACAGTGCATATATGATTTAGTGTGTAAATTTCTTGCTGTCAGGTGACCTCCTTATAGTCATTTCTCATGAAGTCTGAATGTGACTATTCTGTTTGCCTTTTGTGGTGGTGGTAAGTACCACGATCCAAAGAAACTTGGATAGAAAAGGGTTTATTTGGCTTACAGTTCCAGGTCCCAGTCCATCCCTGGGGGAAGTCAAGGCAGGAACTCAAAGAGGAATCTGAAAGAGCAACCATTGAGAAACAGTGCATGCTGACTCAGCTCCAGGCTCTGTTCAGCTCAGGACCACAAGCCTATGGATAGTACCACTGAGAGTAGGGGGCTCTCTATTATCAGTCAGCAATAAATACAACCTCTCACAGACATGGTCATGGGCTGATAAGATCCAATTTCACTACTGAAGCTTCCTCTTCCTGACTGTTCCTAGGTTGTATCAGGTTGAAAGTAAAACTAATCAGGTCACCAGCTGAATCTCCTGGTGGTGCTGCTTGGTTTTTCTCTCATCTGTTGCCATCTGCCTACCATTACAGCTCTCTGTAAACTCATGCAATGGCATCTTTATTCTGCCCTTGACCGCCCATCCCTTGGATGTGATAAAACTTGATCAAGCTAAACAATACAAAAACATGACGATTTATGTATTTATTTATATACCCTTCCCAGGGTCACTTTCTGGGGTCACTCACCAGTTTTCTTCATATCATGTTCCATATGTATTTTGAAAATGCAGCATGGCCACTTGCAGCTAGACTGAAGGACAGGTCATCCTCTTCCTTGACTTCCAAGATTCCTTTCTCTGGAGTGCTCAGTTTCTTTCCCAGATCCAGAAGCCATCCTGGTGTAGCTGTAGCCTTTCCCAGGGTGTTTTTGTCTGTAGCACTTGCCCCACTGGATCTTTGGGTGTCGGCATCCATCTAGCGTCTTCAGTGGATGAAGTGTGTGAAACATTTGCGGATGAAGGCATTTCTTCTGTGTGTATCCCATCCCGGAGAAGACGATGGGAAAAGAGTCAGTGACCAATGAATACTAAAGAGATAAACAAAAGAGTCAATGTGCAACCAGATACGCTTGTTGTTAATTTGAATACGTTTAATTAAGCAATAATTAAAATCGCGTGTTATTGCTATTTTTACATTTAATAAGAGCATTCAGATTCCAAGCTTCACTTTGTGTTGCTGCATGTGTGAGAGAGGACAGACCCAGCTTCGATGAGCAAGCACGCATTTAATTACTGTTAAGAGGGATGAATGTGAACAGATAAATTGCTTCATCCATTACCACCGCCATTTTGTACTGCTTCAGCAGAAACCCTGAGCTTTGTCCTGATCCTATGGATCTAGTTGTTTTTTTTTACACGGTGTCTCATTTTGTTGACGATAGTATAAGCTCCTAGACAAATAGTCTCTAAAGTGGGGTGTGTACAAACCTGTTGTCATTCAAAGGACAATTTTATAGCTTTGACTTCCTTCACATCCTTATGCATTTCCCCCCATTTAATAACAACATACACTGATAAATAGTTAACATCTTTCAAGGAGTATTTCAACATACATTCCTATAAACAGGGTACATTAATCAATAGAGGCTCCGATCATACTGGCCAAGCTAACAATAGAAGACAGTAGAAGAGAACCAGTGAGTGAGAGGCCCCCCACACTCTCCCCAAGGTTTCTTTTGTAAATGCAGACTAGACTTGATTTTGTGTTAGTTATTCCTTGTATTTCATATTCTTATTTAATGATATTTTATGTTAAATTATTTCAGAACATTATAAAATGATATGGCATGAACTATTCCCTAGCTTTTTTTTTCTAGTCACTACTAGGATTCAGAAATCAGTATTTTATTGGACAATACCCTTAGTTCTTTTGTTCTACCATTGGGTAAGGCTTTGTTTTAGAAATACACCACAATTTATTAACTATTTTAGACATTTGAGTGGTGTCTTTTTTTAAAATTTTGTTGTTATCACTGTTTCTGTGAACATAGATTGTAATGCTGATCTTTACATTCAGTACTATTTCTCTAGGTTCTATTGAATTTTTAAAATTTTCCACATGGTTGTAATAAAGAGATCTGGGAAATGTTTTTTGATTTATGTGTATACACTACCATTACATATACTATTTTCAAATGTAAATTGATGTTGTTGACTGTCTCCTGGCAAATGGAAAGTCAGCTGATGTAGTTCATTTTGGGTCTGTTGCTACCCAATACTTGTTCAAATCCTCTAAGTTATTGCAAGGACCAGACTCCCAGAAGCCATGTTTCCCAGGATGCCCTGCTTGGTTCAGACTTTGGAAAAGTGTAAACCAGCTGAGCAAAAGCACCAACTCATTTTCAGTCCACATGGATGTGTAGACACACTTCTAGCATCCATCTGTAGGGTGCTCACGCCTCTGGTGCCCACCAGAGATGGGTCATTAAGGCCATCACCATCTCTCTCTAGATTAGTGGTAGCAACTTTCCATATCTGGGTTCCCCATTCCTTTCAATGTCTTTGTGTGAAGGGATTCTAGCCAGCCTGAGTGTGACAAACATGGTTCAGACAGGCCTTGCCCTTCTCCAAGATTTCCTCTGCCTTGATAAAATCCATTAAATTTATGAACCTCCACAGGAACAGGTACAAGAAAGCCACCATTGAGGGAGCAGGTCTAAGTCAGAAACCTCTGAGAGACGAGTGTGAATCAATGGCCTCTGAGGTAGCAGGCCTGAGCCAGTGACCTCTGCCAGAGTAAGCCCGAACCAGCTATTTTTACCAGGCTAGGACCCAGCCAGCAACCTCTGCCTGAGCAGGCCTGAATAAGCAATCTCCACCATAACAGGCCTGAGGCAGCAATCCCCACAGGAGCAGGTACAAGGGAGTTACCACTGAAGGAGCAGGCCCAAACTAGAGACCTCTGTGGGTCCACGTGTGAGTCAGGGACCTCCAAGGCAGCAGATCTGAGCCAGAGAACTCTGCAGGATCAGGCCCAAGCCAGGACATCTACAGAATCAGGCCTGAGCCAGTGACCTCTGCCAGACCAAGCCTGAGCCAGCAATCTCCACCAGAGAATGCCTGAGGCAACAACCTCCACAGTAGCAGATACAAGTGAGTAACCCCCAAGGGAGCAGTCCCAAGCCAGAGACCTCTGCAGGAACTAGCATGAGTCAGGGACCTCCAAGGGAGCAGGCCTGAGACAGATACCTCAGCAGGAGCAGGCCCAAGGCAGTGCCCTCCACAAGAGCAGGCTTGAGCCAGTGACCTTTGCTAGTACAGGCCTGAAGCAACAACCTTCACAGGAACAGGTGCAAGGGAACCACCACTGAGGGAGCAGGCCTGAGCCAGAAACTTCTGCAAGGGAGTGAATCAACAACCTCTGAGATAGCAGGCCAGAGCCAGTTACCTCTGCCAGAGCAGGCACTAGGCAGTAACCTCAGTAGAAGCAGCCCCAAGCAGGCAACCTCCATGGGAACAGGCCCAAATGACACCCGGTATTACAGAATGACCTCAGGGAGCACTGCACTACCTCCAGGAACACTGAGTGACCTCTAGGGTGACTGGAACCATGGCCTTCACTGCACCACAAGGAGCAACTATCTGAGCCTTGGATCCACTATCACCTGAAAGATTGATCACCAGAGACACAGACAGCTCCAACTATACCAATCAGAAGAAAAGATGAGTAGACAAGGTAAGAACATATTCAAAATCACAAAGAGCAACATGACACCAATAAAAACTAGTGGCCCTACAATAATAAGATTTTTAACAAACAAATGTAGAACAAATGAAAATGACCTAAAAATAACTTTATGAGAATATTTGAGACCCTTAAAGAGGAAATGAAAAATTTCCTCAAAGAAATGGAGGAAAATACAAACAAAACATTGGAAGTAATCAACAAATCCCTTAAAGAAAACCAAGAAAAAGCAATCAAACAGATGAAAGAAATGATTAGAAACTTGAAAACCAAAATAGGGACAATAAAGAAAACACAAAGCAAGGGAATTATAGAAACAGAAATTATGATAAAAACAATCAGGAACCACAAATGCAAGCATAAACAGCAGAATAGAAGAGAGGGAAAAGAGAATCTCAAGCACAGAAGATACAAAAGAGGAAATAGAGTCATCTGTCAAAGAAAACATTAAATCTAACAAAAACTTAACACAAAATATCCAGGAAATATGGGACACTGTGAAAAGACCAAAGCTAAGAATAATAGGTATAGAGGAAGAAGAATAACTGCAGCTCAAAGGCATGGAAAATACATTCAAGAAAATCATAGAAGAAAACTTTCCCAACCCAAAGAAAGATATGAATATGAACATAAAAGAAACTTACAGAACACCAAATAGACTGGATCAAAAAAAGTCCCCTCTCCACATAATAATCAAAACATTAAACATACAAGCTAGAAAAGAATATTAAGGACTGCAAAGGAAAAGGGTAAAGTAATATATAAAGGTAGACCTATCAGAATTACACTGACTTCACAATGGAAACAATGAAAGCCAGAAGGTCCTGGTCAAGCATTATGCAGAAGTTAAGAAACCATGGATGCCAACCCAGACTACTATATCCAGCAAAACTTTCAATCACCATAGACAGACAAAACAATAGTCCATGACAGAACTGGATTTAACCAATACCTAGCCACAAACCTAGCCCTATACAAACAAAAAACATAGACAATAGATGATCTCACAGCAGTAAATCCCAAAGAAGGGAAAAACACACACAATAATATCACCATCAACAAAAACTAAAATAACAGGAGCTAGCTAATCAGAGAAACATCACCCTTCACAGTAGTCACTAATAGCATAAAATATCTTGGAGTAACTCTAACCAAACAAGTGGAAGACCTATATGACAAGAACTTTAAATCTTTGAAGAAAGAAATTGAAGAAGACACCAGAAAGTGGAAAGACCTTCCATGCTCTTGGGTAGGTATAATTAACATAGTAAAAATGGCAATCTTACCAAAAGCAATCTACAGATTCAATACAATACCATCAAAGTCCCAGCAAAATTCTTCACAGACCTAGAAAGAATAATACTCAACTTCATGTGGATATCCAGAAAACTCAGGGTAGCCAAAGCAATCCTGTTCAATAAAGGAGCTTCTGGAAGCATCATAATCCCTGACTTCAAACTACTACAGAAAATAGCCTGGTATTGGCACAAAAACAGACGGGCAAACCAAGTGAACTGAATCGAAGACCCAGATATCAATCCACACACCTATAAATACCTGATTCTTGAAAAAGAAGCAAAAAATATAAAATGGAATAAAGAAGCATAGTCAACAAATGGTGCTGGCATAACTGGATATCAACATGTAGAAACAAGAATGAAAATTGATCCATATCTATCGACATGCACAAAACTCAAGTCCAGACGGATCAAAGACCTCAACATAAAGCCAAACACATAGAACCTAATAGAAAAGTAAGGCGGAAATATGCTTGAATACATTGTCACAGGAGAACACTTCCTAAATATAACCCAATAGCAGAGACACTGAGGGCAACAATAAATAAATGGGACCTCCTGAAACTGAGAAGCTTCTGTAAGGCAAAGAACATGGTCAACAAGACAGAACAGCAGCCTCCAGAATGGGAAAAGATCTTCAACCCCACATTGGACAGAGAGCTGATCTCCAAAATAAACAAAAAACTCAAGAAATTGGTCATCAAAAGAAAAAATAATCCAGTAAAAATGGGGTCCAGACTTAAACAAAGAACTCTTAACAGAGGAATCTCAAATGGCTGAAAGACACTTAAGCAAATGCTCAACATCCTTAGCCATCAGAGAAATGCAAATTCAAACAACTCCGAGATTCTATCTTACACCTGAAGAATGGTCAAGATCAAAACCACTGATGACAACTTATGCTGGAGAGGATGTGGTGTAAAGGGAACACTCCTCACTTGCTGGTGCGAGTGCAAACTGGTACAGCTGCTTTGGATATCAGAGATTTCTCAGAAAATTATGAAATAACCTACCTCAAGACCCAGCAATACCACTTTTGGGTATATACCCAAAGGATGCTCAATAATGCCACAAGGACATGTGCTCAACTATGTTCATAGCAGTATTGTTTTCCATAACCAGAACCAGGAAACAACCCAAATGCCCCTCAACTGAAGAATGGATAATGAAAATGTGGTACATTTACACAATGGGATATTATACAGCAGAAAAATAAAAAACAATGACATCTTGAAATTTGCAGGCAAATGGGTGGATCTAGAAAACATCATATTGAGTGAGGTAACAGACCCAGAAAGACAAATATCATATGTACTCACTCATAAGTGGCTTTTAGACATAAAGCAAAGAAAAACCAGCCTACAATTCACAATCCCAGAGAACCAAGTCAACAATGAAGACCCTAAGAGAGACATACATGGATCTAAACTACATGGAATGTAGAAAAAAAGAAGATCTCCTGAGTAAATTAGGAGCATGAGGACTATGGTAGTGGGTAGAAGGTGATGGGAGAGGATGGGAAGCCAGCAGAGAACAATACGTAGCTCAGTAAAAATAATAAAAATATAAGAAAAGAATCCATTAGATTTCCTCATTAAGCCACTTCCTCCTCCTGAGGCTGACTACAAAGTCTAGCTATCAAAATATTGAAGTTTATTATTCAAATGCCCCCTTTGGTTCATCTAATTAACATGCCTAATCAACATTTACCAACTCATCCTAACACAGGGTTTTCCCCTTTCCTTTTATAAGTTGCTATTTTGTCTGTCTCCTCTATATCCAGAGGGAGTCATACCACTCCCTTCCCTGGGACAAATGTCTCTTCCCACCTCTGTTACTCCCTTGTTCTTCTCTCTCATCATCTGTCTCCTGACTTTGCCTCTTGTTATCTGCCCTTTTGTCCCCTGGGGCTAATAAATCTCTTTGTGCTGAGAACTTGGCCTTGGGGCGTTGTGAGCCAATAAGGGTCTCTATGTTATGAACCATTGCTTCAGTTCAACGATGCTCCCCAACAAGGGACAGTTAAGTGCTACCCCTGATGCTTGTGAGTGAAACTGATGTGGAAATTGGGCCCTTTCAGATGGTCAAGAGACAATCTATCTGGGTCTGATAGGATTGGACTCCATGTCAGGGGAAAGAAGAAGCACTGGGACCAGCCAACTTCCAGGAAAGAACTCTATGACTCAGGGCAGAGGTCAGAGTAACAAAGTCACAGACATGCCGATGACTGACAGCTGACACCTAAAGTCACACACACAGCATGGAGAGTCTGCTCTGTGGGATACTACTTTGCTTGATGGAGGTGGGTCTTGTATCTTATCTGTTGCTTTCATTGGTTAACTAATAAAGAAACTGCCTTGGCCCTCATAGGACAGAAAATTAGGTAGGCGGAGTAAACAGAACAGAATGCTGGGAGAAAGAAGCTGAGTCAGAGAGTCGCCATGATTCTCCCACTCCAGGCAGACACAGGTTAAGATCTTTCCTGGTAAGCCAGCTCGTGGGCTACACAGATTATTAGAAATGGGTTAGAACAATATGTAAGAGCTAGCCAATAAGAGCCTAGAGCTAATGGGCCAAGCAGTGTTTAAAAGAATACAGTTTCCATGTAATTATTTCGGGTAAAGCTAGCCAAGTGGAGGGATGCAGCCCCGCTGCTCATACTACAACATCTGCTGACTGGCAATGGTTAGGGCAAGGGTCAGTGGTATTCTATAGACCAGATACTCTGCCATTTTCCAGCCCTGCCAGAACTTCCACATGAATGAAGATGTCACTCACCCTGCAGGCTAGGTACACTTGGCAACACTTAAGGTGGTGCACTACAGATTTATTAGTCTATAAAATGAATACACATTGGCATTAAACTTTATAGGAGTGGAAGTAGAAGATAGCTAGATTTTTTTTTTCATCAGCTCTGTGGTGCATGTCCCTTGATGCTCAAATACAAATCTGCTGTCCACACCTATGCAATATAGTCCTCACTCTGGTTGCTTACACTTGGATGTCACATGGCCTAACTTTCTCCTATTTTCTCTCTCCAAGTATTCTCAGCTTTTTATTCAAGAGCATGGACTATAGAGCCCAACTGACAGGGTTAATATATCAGGATGCCCCAAACTAGTTTTGAACCTTATCTTTCTTTCTTTCTTTTTTGTTTGTTTGTTTGTTGGCTTTTTGAGACAGAGTTTCTCTGTAGCTTGGAGTCTGTCCTGCAACTAGCTCTTGTAGACCAGGCTGGCCTCGAACTGACAGAGATCCACCTGTCTCTCCCTCCCAAGTGCTCTGGTATTAAAGGCGTGCGCCACTACCACCATTATCATTCTAATTTGCAGTTTAATAAACAGTCTGTATTGTCCAAAACTGCTCAGAGTATTACTGCTCAGAGTACATCCATGTACTTTGGATGGTGTTAGTCACTGGTGCTGCTGAGGTGCTTGGCTGTAAGGTGATCTTTGAAGCTAAGAGCATGCTCTTAGATTCCTATCAACGTGAGAGCAGGTAATTACTAAAAGTGTATTTTCTTAGGCCAATTATAACGCATACCTGTGATTACAACACTCTGAGGACCACAAGTTTGAGGTCAGCTTAGGCTGCAGATAGCACCTTGTTACAAACAAACAATAAAACAATGTCTCCTTTGAAAGTTCCTGAGATCACTAACTTTTATTATATGTTTCTAGCACCAAATAGATCATCTGGGAAATCCAGTCTTAGCCATGGGCCAGTATTGGATTCTGTATAGATCACTGTGTTAAACCATATATAGATAGAAGGTCTCTTCTCAGGCCTAGGTTAGGCGCCATGTGTATTCCAGTTGAACAAACCATGACACTCCTTAGTGCCTCAGAGTGCTTTGCATCCCTGCTTTACTAATCCCAAAACTTTGATTTTGAGATGATAGAAGGAAAGATACTTAAATAAAATTAAAAAAACATGGTCCAGCACATTTTATAAAAATGTTAAACATGAGACTGGGAAGATGACTTGATGGATAAATCGCTTACTATACAAATATAAGTACCCAAGTTCTAATCCGCACTACCCAGGTAAAATGCCTAGGACGGTCATATATGCCTGTAAGGCTAGCACTGAGGAAGGCAGAGACAGGAGCAGTCCTGGGGTTTGCTGACCAGCTAGGCTGGTTGAAGAGGGAAGGTCTAGGAGCTGTGAGAGATCCATTTCCAGAACAAATAAGCTTGAGAGAGTTAGAGGAGGACACACGATGGGAATATGCACCCGCACACACACCAGAACTAAATACAATAAACCTATTAGATATGTATTATACATTTTAATATATTATGTATTTTTATAATTGATGTTCTACTCAACAACCCCAAGGTCAGTAGTTCAAGACCCATGAGTTGGCAAACATGCACAGGATTTATCTTATAACATTCAGGATCTTAGGAACCAACTTCCAGCCTACATAGAAGAATAACTATGTCCCTGGATGCATAACCGAACACTGGTAGGTATTTGGCACACAGTATGTCCTTAGAAAATGCTTTCACATAGACAAGGATGAAACACCTTGTTGTTGGAGACGGCTTGTTGGTTTCTGACTGCTCAGCCCTGAAATAACCACACAGATACTGTGTTAATTAAACCATTAGCTCTAGCTTCTTATTGGCTAACTCTAATATTATTTTAACCCATTTCTATTAATCGGTATATCACCACATGGCTGTGACTTACTGGGTAAAGTTCCCAGCATCTGTCTCCAGTGGCTCCATGGCTTCTCTCTGACTCTGCCCTTTTTCTCCCAGCACACAGCCTAGCTTTTCCTGCCTAGTTCTGTTCTGCCCTTGCCATAGGCGCAAAGCAGTTCTTTATTCATTAACCAATAAAAGCAACACAGAGACAGAAGGACCTCCCACATCAACACCTGTTTTATGCAATGTCTTCCTTTCATCTGGGCTACTTAGTAGACCTAAAAGCCTTTCACCTCTAAGCTAAGTAGATGCAGACTCACCGCAAGGTATCTGCCTTGCTGCAGCTTACTAATGATTGGATGTTGAACAAGCTGCTCACCTGAGTGTCAGTCTCTCCTCCCAACTGCTAGGGAATGAAATGGAATGCCACTCATACAAACACTTGCATTATGTTGCTCGATTGCCTGTTGGAAGTAATTAGTGATCAATACGTACACAATTCTTCCTTAATCCCACCTGTGATTAGCAGGAATTAGGCTCTCTCTTTGTGTCTCTAATTCTCTGGCTCTTGTTTTATGACAACAAAGCCTTTGTCCTTTACATGGCTGGGAGATAATACCACATTCTAGTTTAGATTTAGACATTAAGGCAGCTGTAGCTCATTCCACATCAACTCCCTTATGATACGGTCCAATTTTTGATTTTTCAGTAATTGACTTGTGCAATTAGTACATTTGAAATCTGCCATCCTGTATGTAAAGAGATGTGTGGGTCCTCTCAGTGTACCAGAAGAGCTGGGAAAGGAGGAAGCCATGCCTCAAGATCCCCAATAACAAAAGACCCCAAGGTGTGTGGACAGTCTGGCCTAGCAGGTGTGTGAGTTACTGACTGCCGAGTATACTCAGTCAAACCAGCACTGAGCTTGTGTTCTTCCTGCCCCCCGAACGATTATCCTGTCGAAGCTGATAAGCATGATACAGTCACTAGGAATCACCTGTTTGGTTTTTATCCTCCGGGTGGCAATGGTATAAAACTGCCAGACCGATTCACTGTAAAGACCCAGAAGGTTCCTGCGTCAGAGGTCAGAGCAGAGCACTTGACCTGTGATTTTGCGCCATTGAATCGAAGACACAGAGCACAGAAGGCTTTCTCAGCAGAGACAGCAAAACTGCCTGTGAGGCATCCAGGCAACCCCCAGACAAGCTGCTGGGGCTGAGAGACGCGGTTCTCTCCCTGCACATGTGTTTATTTGCATGTGAGAGGATTAGTCACATGTCTCTCAAATCACAGGTTTTAGTCTCAGAAGTGTGCTCTCTAGATTAGACTCCTAAATTAGTATGGAAAGCCGTGCTTGGTGAAGACGCCAGACGAGGCTCAGAAATCCCTAACTCTTTCATTCCCGTCCTGTTATCTCTTTCTTCGCCAAACGCCATGTGTGCCTCATGGCTGCCTGCTTCATCTGGGGATTCTCAAAGAACTTTGTAAAGCTGTCGTACCAATAAAGAAGAACACAACTGAGGGTTGTTTTTAGTGGCCGCAACCCACCTCTTTCTATCTTATTGGCAGTGCTTGACTAAAGTGTTTCTCCAGTCCCAACAGGGGGGGAAAATCAATTGATAAAAGAGGAATGACTGAAGGAAATGATACCAATTAGGGTGAGGAGCAGCAAGCAAGGGCAATACTGCTGAATCAGGAGGAGCTCGCTGAGGTTTGCTCTTTGGGTCTTCTGAGCCAGGGTTTGAGTTTAGAAGAAAAATAGCAGTGACCTTGTGGAGTATGGATACCTGGTGGACCAAAATTTTGGAAATTCTATATAAAAAAATTATAATCATGTAGAATGCATAGAAGCAGAAAGGTTGCCAGAGCAAAGGAGTTAATTTTATGCATTCAGTTTATTCTTCAACTTCGTCTGCCTGGTTCTTCTTGACCTTGATACAGACTTAACACTAGCCCAGAACAAGGTGAGCAAAAGGTCTTTGACATGAGAGACTGGAGGCTAGGAACAGTCAAGGGCTGGCTTTGTAAATTCTTTTGTCATCCCATGAGTGAGGTATGAGAGCTGGCATGCTTCCATACTGCAGGAGTGATGGCAAAGAATAGCTGTGGTTAGTAGGTCATACAGCCAGTAGGAAACAGAATTGGTGGGGAGAAGTTCTCCAGTCTTCCCACAGACTTCCTCCATCTCCATCTGGCTACAAAAAGCCTGGGATGTCAGCAGTGCTGGGCAGAATGTTGCATTCCATCAGAGTTGCCTGGGAGACCGATTGACAGTCAGGATGATTGCCACAAACCTGTTCTGACAGCAGTCTAGAAGACTCTAGAACATGATCAGCGAGCTGGAGTTATGGGAAGGGACTTGATGGAAGTTCGTATGCACCAGAAAACAAAGGCAAAAGCCTTTAAAACGTGGCTTCATGTTACAGAAGAAGAAAATGGATGACCACCAAGAGAAAATAATTTATGTGCGTTTATCAAAGCTGAGCCAGCGGGAGAAGTTTGTTCCTTTACCTTCTTTTCCTTCCCTCACCACAAGGGCATCAGAAGTGGGACTGAGAGTTATCCATGCCTGTTCGTCTATTATCCAGGATGGATAGGAACAGACTCTTTGTGTCACTTTCTCCAGTCATTCCCTCAGCCTGTCCCCATCCCCCATCCCAAGTGTAACACACAGGCTCTACCACCACTTGGAGGGATGGATGCTGAGACATCTTGCTTGTTCCTTTTGAGTAGTTTATGCTGTGTCTTTCCCTGGAATGACTCCTGACGGTCCTGCATACAAAGTCTTCAGACACTCAACCCAAATCATCTTCTTCCCACTGGAAGGCCACCCCCTTGGAGGTCTTATTTCGCAAAATTCTTTGTAACAGTCTCCTTACCCCACAGTGGATGTCTCATTTCTTGTCTCTCCTAACTCACAATCACTACTAATAGGTTCATGTGGTCTGTCTGTCTGTCTGTGCAGACAGATGGATGACTTTTTTTTTGCTGCCTTAGAAATATGTACTTCCAAATATTCCACAAACATTCCTTGAAATACAATCTCCTCTTTTTGTAACCCATAGATCTTCTTAAAAGAAAGCTGTGTCTCCTTAGCTGTTAAACAAGTCTTGATTTGATAATGTTTTAATTATTGCTTCTCCTGTTTGTATTAGTTTTCAGTTTATTTGGTCTTAATTGATCTTTAGGTAGAAGAAACCATGAGGGGGTAATTCTACTCCTGAGTGTTTGAAAAGAGCTGGGGTTTTACATATACAATATCCTATATGCCTTTCTCCATTAATAATAGTACTAATTAGTACTGTTAGAATAGTACAATTCAAGACAAAAGTGTGTCTGGTTTTGATAACTCATGAGACATCTCTCTGGAACACCCCTGTCCTGTCCCTACCCTCTCCCATGGCAATGCCATCATAACCTCCAGTAACCTGGAACAAATCAGCCAGAACAGCATAGGCATAGCCAGGCATCTTGTGTAAAGCAAGCGAACTGAAGGGCTCTGCATTTATAAATATGTGTTTATGTAAGGACATGACACCCGTTCCTTTTGCCCAGGGATGGGAACCACGTAAGTCCCCATGCATGGCCAGACAGCATTTTCTCAAAGACCTCCAAAGCAAATGACTGAGGTAGAGTGCAGATAAGCAATTCTGAATTCCAGGGAGGTAAGAAATAAATTATATACAAACATTTCTCAATAATTGGATGGGCCTTGCATTTATATATAATTCATATATAATATGTGATATGCTAAGATTTACACAAAATTCCAATTTAATTGAGCACATTGTGGTTTTTTTTTTATTGGCTAGCTCTGAGAACTAAAAGTGGCTCAGAAACCAGAGAATAAAAGTTTTAATATATCCACAATACAAAATTTGCCCTTAAGACAGACTGACCTCTCTCTCTCTCTCTTCATTGTTAGTTAACATAACAGACATTTCATGATTTTTAAAAGGTCTCAGAGACACTTCTTACCATCTAGACCAACTGAGCTGTTCTTGTTTGTTTGTTTGTTTTGGATGAGGAGACTGATATTTACAAAGGCAGAGCAGCATACTTCAGTGAAAGCAGTCCTGAGGGACAGCATCAGGACCAAGAGCTATTCCAACCTCCTGGTTCTCCGTCCATATTTGCTGACTGACATCAAAATAATTAATTGGATTATAAATAATCTAAACCATCTTGGTCACAATCACAGGCCCAGAGCAGGAATTATATTTCTTGGCAATGGTCACTCTGCTTTACATTGAAAAATGGCTGTGGAGGATTCCACCTAACTGCGGCTAGGCAGCGGCTCTGCCTCCGCTGCCCCTCCCCCACCCAGGGTGGGAGGCCTGGCATTAAGAAGCAGACAGAGCTGGATGGGAGGTGGGGTGTTTCTCCACCATTTCCAGCAAACCCTCAGCTTTTTCCTATGGCTCATGGGTTTCCATTTCCTATACAACTGGTAGGGAAATGTGGTGTCACGTAGCCGCTCCGTTGTTAAGGGTATTTCTTGTGTTCAGTTGGCTCTCCAGCAGGGGTAGGATGGAGTGGTTTCCTGCTTGGTCCCTTCACACATCTGAAGAGCCACGGAGCAGGGTCTTGCATCTGACTGAACTTGCAGGGCTGGCATTCAGAACAACATAGATTTTTTTTTTTCCCCATTTAAAATTCAGTCCCTTCTGGGAGATGCTGGGAGATGTGCTTGGAAGCCACCGACAGAATCGACCAGCATTTGTGAGAAGGTAATCAGAGCTATTCCTTGCCAGCTAAAATCGGTAGTGTGTACACTCTGCTCGGGGAATCTGTTCTTTCTGTTACAGAGCAGATGTCTACAAGGGGTTTGGCAGGCCCCACTCTGTCAAACAGTCCGGTTTTGACAGTTACTTGCTTGAGGGATGGCTGAAATGCAAAGTGCTTCTGATCAGAGTATCATATTCATCTGGCTGTTAATTACTGTGGCTGCCTTGGTATAAGTAATTAATTATGCAAAACCCACACAGCTGCTGCTGGACGGAGTTAAGTGACTTGCTGTCAAAGTCTCAGTTCTTAAAAGGAAAGTGGGCGTAGTCCAGCCTGCTCTCTGGCCAGGAGACTGGGTGTTCATCATAGCAAGAGAGGGTGTTCATCATAGCAAGATAGGGTGTTCATCACAGAAAAGAGGGTCTTGTCAGTGATTGTGGTGTGTTTCAGGCTGGTGGTGGGTTCAAATCAGGAACTGTTACTGGAGCGGGGATGCAACTTAATCACTGAAACACTCGCCTTGGAAAACGACTGGAGCTCAGATCTCTACAACCTAGGTGCAAGGTCAGGGACATTGGCAAAGGCAGGAATTGTGGCATTGAGAGATAGGGAACAGAGAGGCAGGTGAATTACTGGAAGCTGTTGGACAGAGAGACAGAAATTCCAGACTAAAGGGAGAGCCTGTTCCAGCAACAACAAAATACATTGAGGTTTCTGAAGACTGACACCTGAGCTTGCTCTCTGACCACACATGAGCTGTGCATGTATGCCGTGCTCATGTGCAAACCAGTGCCCACACGTGCATCCATAAGAAGGATCTCCAGGTTCACACAAATTTATCCTCAGATCAATTCCTTTGTCAAGGGCTATGGTAGAACTCTAGGAATGCAGATATCGCTTTGAAGGTCATTGCAGTCCCAAATCTATATATAGCTTCTTACCCTCTTATATATCACAGCCCTGGGACTCCACAATCCATACCGTGAATAGGGTATCTTTCTGTGAATAGGGTATCTTTCTGTGTTCTCAAATCAGCTCTGGGATCTCCAGTTGGGCCTTATCCCTTCTGTGGATTTATAGACTAGCCTTGCTCTGATCAGGAACACCTATGAGGATGTCTGGTCTGCTGTGAGATGATAATGCATCCATTTAAAACATTTTATCTCTAATTGATCCAAGTGTGAATGACTCATGTTTAAATATAGCTCAGTGTTTGATTGATATATAATAAGTGCTAATTTCAAGTAGTACTTTTTTTTTTTTGTTTGGCCGAATACCATCTCATACAGCAAAAGTCATTGGGGAGGGAAGGGGAAATCACCTAAAAAAATGAATCTTTCTTAGACTTGTCAGATGGTTTGGAGTAAATATTGATATTTCTGTAAACAAAGCACACTGACTAGATCAGTTGTTTTTCTTATGACTGTGATAAAATACCCAACAGGAACCATGTCAGAGAAAACCTACCCTCGCTCACGGTTCCCACCCTTTATAGCAGGGAAGCTGTGGCGCCATTCATGGAGGTGGGAACCTGTGACAGCCAGTAACTAGGAACTCACTCAGTGCCCCAAAGTGAACCGATGGAGGGTGTTTCAGATAAAAACAATGAACTCTGACAAAGCTTCCACAGGATGTTGTTACAAGCAAAAAACAAATACCTCCTTGGAGAAGGCACCAGATCTGGGTGTCCACAGACCAAGAGGTCCTGGTCATATCCCGCCTGTAACCTGGGACATGTGCTACAACATTTCTGTAATTCTGCTTGACTCTTAACAGAGTGTGTGGAATGAAATGAGAGAAGTGACATGAACAACAAATGGGGGCAGTATTTAAAGATGCGACACAAGGCTCTGCCTTCGGCAGCTGGTTGTGTATTTAGTACGTCTAGTGACAAGGATGTCATTTTGGTAGCTTTGCTTGAATCTGCCTTTTTCTTTGATTCACAGAGAAGACTTTTCCCAAGTCTGCTAGCCTAGGTGCTGGGCCCTGTTGAGAATGGAAATCAATGGTATCTCAACCTTAGTGGAGGACAAAGTCTACTTTAGAAAATAAAGAGAGAAGAATAAATTCATCACACAAAAACGGGCAGTGTTGTACGCAAAAAAAAAAAAAATGGAATGAAAGGGTGGGATTTTGGGAGTCAATTTTACAGAGGAATTGATCATGTAAGCAGACATGAAACGGTGGTTCAAGAGTCATAAGAAGAGCCCGGTGGTGGTGGCACACACCTTTAATCCCAGCACTTGGGAGGCAGAGGCAGGTGGATCTCTGTGAGCTTGAGGCCAGCCTGGTCTGCCAGAGCAAGTTCCAGGACTGCTAGGACTGTTACACAGAGGAACACTGTCTCATAAAACAAAACAAAGCAAACAAACAAAATAGTCAAGAGAAGATGGGGAGATACCAAAATAGGGACAAGAGCTCCTTGCTGAGTGTTAGGGAGGGGCACGAGTGGCTTTGTGTGACAGTGGGATCGTTGGTGAAGCCTGTTTGTCTCTCCTTGCTTGATAACCAAACTGAACCCCAGTCTTGCCCTCTCATGCTCTTTGGCAGAGGATACTCATTTGTCAGAGTGTGACTGGATATTGCCGAAAGAGCAACCTGAAGATCAGAGAGTAAAACAGCCCCACTGTTCAGCCTTACAGACCAGGCAGTGGTATCACACACCTTTCATCCCAGTACCTGCACTAGTTTGCCATAGAAACCAGGTGGTGGTGGTGCATGCCTTTAATTCCAGCCCTAGAGTGGAATATAAGACGGGAGGAGACAGTTCTTAGACACAGTGGCATTCTGAGATTTCTGGATGCAGGATTGCCATTTCAGACTGAGGTAGAGGTAAGAGCCAGTGGCTGGTTGGTTGTTTTTTTTTTTTTTTTTTTTTTTTTTTTTTTTTTTTTTTTTTTTTTTTTTTTTTTTTTTTTTTTTTTTTTTTTTTTTTTTTTTTTTTTTTTTTTTTTTTTTTTTTTTTTTTTTTTTTTTTTGACCTTTAGGTTGAGCCCTGATATCTGTCTCTGGGTTTTTATTAATCATGCTACATTTGAGGAAATAGAGTGTAGAGGGGGAAAATACAGTGTGTAGTCCCTGAAGAAAATAGTCTAGTGTATCAGTTAAAGTGGATTTTTGTCCTGTCTTTTATCACACATTGTTTAACAACTCATCAAAGACACATGGAAGGTAAAGGAAGATGCAATTCATTGTTTAAATCCACACACATGCCACCATTAGCGGGAGACCAAAGAGAACACACAGACTAGGGCCATTTGGTGTGTGTGTGTGTGTGTGTGTGTGTATGTGTGTGTGCAAACAAATGATAAGAGTTAAATTGGAATAGGGGTCTGCTTTGCTGAAGAACCTATGCATCTGGAAAGTTCTGGACTTTACTAAGGTCACACCGACACAATTTTTCCCATAGGAATGTCGTGGAGATTTTGTTTTCACATCTGCATGTTGACAGCTTGATTCTTTGTGGGGTGTTAAACTGCCTGCAGACAGTGTGTGATATGTGCAACCTAGGACTAGAGAACTTCAATATATCTTTCATTTCCCCCAACCAGTCTTAGAGGCTTCAAAACCTTACTAAGCTGCAGCTGGTCCTCCAGGGGGATTCTCAGGCAAGCCCCTGCCTTCATTCCACCATACCCAGTGTAGAGATTTTACACTGGGGCCACACCAGACATGTTGGGGGTCTCAGGATTAGTGTGGTTAAAGAGGGCCTCAGCTTTTAAAAGACATCTGTGCCCGTTTCATCTGGAAGAAAGAAAGGTATTCAGGCAAAGATGGAAGACTAACAAAGAGGGAAGGTAATGATGATCTTGCAGATGGAGGTTGCCTGTCCATTTTCTGGCCATCCTGACCCAAATAATCACATAGAAACTTTATTGATTACAACATTGCTTGATGGATGGCTTAGGCATATTCCTAGCTACATATTACATCTTAAATTAACCCATTTCTATTATCTTATATTTTACCATGAGACTTGTGGTTTGTTACCTCTTGCTTCTTGGGCAACTACAAGGCATCTGCCTCTCTCGGCAGCTACATGGCATCTCTTTTACTCTGCCTATTCTCTCTTTATAACTTTTCCAGCCTGGCCATATTCTGCCCTGCTATAGGCCAAAGCAGCTTTATTTACTAGCCAATAAAAGCAACACATATACAGAAAGACATCTCACATCATTATCTAACTTGGGACATGCTTTCAACGCCTTTAACTTCCTAAATTATTTGAAGTTTTAAAACTGAAACCCTAAAATGGCAGCTTGCCCAACAGTAAAAAGTAAGGGAAAAGGAGACATCATTGCTCAGGCATGCATACCTTCAACCTCCTTCTTAAGAAACAGCCAAGTTTCAACATATACAATGTTAGTTCTAGAATTTACCTTGGTGTCTAAGCAATATGCATACAATGTTAATTTCCTAGCCAGGAAAGGTGGGATGTCTGCCATCTTTCTCATGAGTTACTGAGTATCTCTTGAAATCTTGAGACTGTAACATCGAATAAGCCTTAGTACAAAGCTGCCTTAGATGAAGCACAACAAAATACCAACACAGACACAAAGATCCCTCTAGAGAGGGGTCTGCTCTGTGGAGAATATTAAAGCTGGCACAGGAATAAAACATAGCTTTTGACTTTGGATTCTCAGACTCAGCAAAGGAATTTCTGAAGGTGTGATGACGTTAGTGGCCCAAAAGGGGAGGAAAGCAAAGAGTTTGAGAAAATCTTCTTGGGAGAGAACACAGATTCAGAGTCTGAGCAGGGGGTTGCTTTGGCTTGCTGAGAGACTGACAGGCCTCTCAAAATTTTGATTCTCCCTCTCTCACCCCCCACCCCAAACTTTCCTCAGAGTTGAATCCTCTGGAATGGGGGGAAGAAATCCTTTGATGAGGGAAGCTGATTCGAAGAGAGCTAGTGAGAACGTGGGAAGAGAAGTTTGGTCACACACATCTAGGAGTGTACATGTTTTTATATTTTCACCAGATGAGACATCAGGAAGGCCCTGTGGGTATCTTATGTGCTCTCAAACTACCAGGCTCCTGCTTCTCAAAGGTCATGCCAGCTGTCCACAGAGCACTTTTCTGTCATGGGCAAACTCAGAGTACATGATTTCTAAGTCATCTTCCAACTTTATAATTCTTAAGTTAAGGCGGGGTGCTGTCTTTGTATTGTTGCTGCATTAATGTGTAAGGCTGGATGATTCCCTTCCACAGGCCAGCTGCAACTTGAATCTAGAACTAGGCACTTCAGGAAGCAGCCAGACTTGCAGACCTGAGAACTCATATACATAGTGCTTACAAATTTGATCTCATGAGATCTCTATGTTCTGGACAATGCAGGCACTGCATTCCCCGGTATAGGGCCCCTACACACATGATTGTTCTCTGTGATGCCCTTGCATCCCAAGTGTGTGCTTGTTGGCCAGCCTTCCTCTCCCACTTCTCTGTGCCCTCCTGGGAAGCTGAGCCAATGGCCTTGAGAGCAGAGCTGCTTGGGGTAGTTTTAATAAGGTCATACATGCTTCAGCATGGCTGACAGAAATAATAAGTTAGCATTTATGAGAGAGCTCCATCCCGGAGCTGTAGTAGGCAGACAGCCAACAGAAATTGTTTTGTGGATGAAATATTTCCTAAAAATAGCTCTCCCAGCCCAGCCTAATGCAATTAAAGTTAGTGATGTACATAATATGAAAACTGGGAACGCTTCCTGCTAATAACCACTGTGGAACCGAAGCAATCCATTTCATTAATTTAATATACACTTTCATAGTCCCCTGGTAATAGAAGTATAATTAAAATGATATGCTTTGATAGGCTTTTCTTTCCAAAATGAAATTTTGCAAGTGCAGGTTTTGAAATATATATATNGGGAGAGAACACAGATTCAGAGTCTGAGCAGGGGGTTGCTTTGGCTTGCTGAGAGACTGACAGGCCTCTCAAAATTTTGATTCTCCCTCTCTCACCCCCCACCCCAAACTTTCCTCAGAGTTGAATCCTCTGGAATGGGTCCTTTGATGAGGGAAGCTGATTCGAGGAGAGCTAGTGAGAACGTGGGATGTAATTATTGAAGAGGGATAGAGGGGAGAGTTTGGGTTGGATTTGAATTTGTTGAAGATTATTTACAAAGAGACCCAGTATTGCTTCTTACTCAGAATAACCTGAGACTGCAAAGACAGACAAGTCCATGCAATTGCTCCTCTTCCTAAACAAAGAGTGAGAAAGGGTGGAGATGGCGGTCTTGAGGCTTGCTGAACCCGTACCTGGGTGCAGCTACTGTCACTTTTTTTTTTGGTCCTGTTTTCCCCATGATGAAGATTACCCATGTACACGTGTTCTTTTTCTCCATCTCCGCTTACTGATTACAGTTCTCCACAGGAAGGGCCAATAGGAGAAGAGGATGGCATGCCCTTTTGGTGACACAGGAAGCCCATTGTGGTAGCAGGAAGCCGTGTTGTGTGACTATGGACAATTCTATGACATGGATAAACCCAGCAACAACAAGACAAGCAATTTCAACTGGAAAGTGGTCATGCCCTGAGTAAATGTGTAAGGAACACGAGTGGTGCAAATAACCGGGAACATAGTTGTATTTTCATTGTTGGCTTTTAGTTTTAGTTTTACCATTCATTCCTCTTGGGACCAACTTAGTGTTCTTTATATAGCAATATTCTGGGGGGAAAACGAATCATGATCTTTGAAACTCTAGCTTTGTGCACATGTTTTACAGTTGACACACCCAGCAGGTCTCATACTGAATCACATTCAGAAGTTAAAGGAACGCTGTGTTTGCCATGTCTACAGGCTCCCAATGTTACAGCTTGGCATGAATACACACACAATTATGCCTCCCATTCTGAGCTCATGCTATATTGCAGTGGGGTTTAAGATGCCTTCTCTTGACCTCTTAGCCTATGAGTTGGAAATATGCTCAAGGGTTTGGCAGCCAATCTTCCACCCAAGGGTCCATTTCGAGCCTATCCTTTAGGTAACGTTTAGGACTTGAAAGGTGGTCTAACCCTTCGTTCTGCTCTTAACTCACTAGCAGACCTGGAAACTATTTACCTTTAAAATCCAAGTCCTGATCCCATGCCATCCCCTTTGCCAGCAAACCTTTCCTTCAAAATAATTATTGCCCGTCTTGATTATTTTTTAAAAAATTAGCTTGCCTGGGTCCAGCTCACACTACTGCCTTCTCCAACATCTTGTTCTCCTAGGGAAAACACGGCCTGGCCTTTTATGTTCTTTCAAGTGTCTTCTCTTGTAGCTCCCACAATCGCCCTCAAGCATTGGATACCTGCTGTCCATCCTTGTCTTCCAACCCATTCTACATTTTCACCCTTTGCCACCAACTCTGCTCACACATAGCAGAACAGGTTCTTCTCTTCTGACAGCTCAAGAAATGCCTCCCTGAGCTTTAGCTTCCTTCTGCTACCTCTGTGTTCAATACTTGCCTTATGAAAAATTCCAGGAGAAAACACTCCTGAACACCTCCTCTATCCTTCTGGGAGGTTTTTCATCCCTCAGAACGTCCAACATATGACATAAGTATGTATTTACTCTCTGGTTCTTACCTTGCACATCCATGCTTCCTGATAAAATGACTATTTAAAAATCATTTATTTTCCTGGTACCCGGTACCAATACAGTAGAAACTAAATAAGCAAACTGGACTAGGTAAGTTAGTTGCAAGGATTAATTTCTCCTTATTTCATTTTAGCTGTTTGACCTAAAATATCATGATTTCTAGGAACTCAAAATGCTACACTTCATAATGAGAAGTCAGGAACCAGCTGAAACAGAATTTGAGATATCCTTGCTCCGGGGCTTTTTGAGCTAATTGCTCAGCTTACTGATCGATCACGTTTGCGTCTCACATCCTTTACACTGGTTTTCATCTTAAAATTTAAGATCAAATTAGCTGATTATAACTGTCAGGTTCAATAAAACCAGTCATTATGGACATGACAGAGCACATAATCTCTACACATGTCAAATGGAAAGAACTTTTCAAAACCTGATATGAAGGATGATTAATCCAGATTGACACAGAATTTAGCTGGGAGCTGATTATACCTCTCATTTGAATATTAATCTTAAATTAGCATGGACCTATTTTCTGATTGGTAATTTAGCAAAGCTTTCTCAATGTTAGAGGTATATTTTCCCTTGATTGAAAACAGTTCCAGACTTTTTGAATTCATTTGTGAAATGCCACTTACAGTATTAGAATTTTAAATCCATATCTGTGCGGGGTGGCAGATGTGTGCTCATATATTTTCAGCTCGTGGGTTTAGAGTGCATTCTAAAGATGGATGGAGTGACAGTGGACAAGGAAAGCGAATGTGGAAGTTACCTGGAGAATGGGTGTGTTGGGGTGGGCCACGGAAAATTGGTAAATGAAGTAGAGTGCACCTGTTACCTAAAGTTATTATTTAGGGACTATTTGATCTTGTTTTGACTAATACATTATTATAATTTTCTGAATCATGTTCCTTAACTTTGCACCAACTCTGTCATTTCTGTATGATTGGAACTACTGCATACTGTGGCAACTAGTCTTAATTGTCACCCTGACAGGGTTGAGATTCACACCTCGAGCTGTGTCTGTGAGGGTATTTACAGAATGCATGAGCTCTGAAGAGTGATGATCCATCCTAAAGTGGGTGATGCCTTCCAATGGGGGGCCCTGATAGAAACAGGCCTCAATCAAGCCTCTTTATATCCTCAGCCTGCCTTCAGTTCTATCTCAGTCCATCCATCCCTGATGCTGCTGTCCTTCACTAACATCAGACATCAGTTCCTTAATCTTCCCAACACAGACTTCATACCAGCAACTCTTCAGGGGCCTCCAGGTCTTCAGAGCTGGCTGAGGATGCTGGGTCAGCCCACTTTGTGGAATGAGCGGCTACTGGGTTCTTTCCCTGTCCAGAATGTAGCCATCAAAGAAAGCCACCACTCTATAAGGTAATCTGTAAACCTCCTTTATCATATGCACACACACAGAGATGGATGCCTGCTGATAATATATATGTATGTATATATACATATAAATATATGTGAATAAGTATTATATGTCTAAGTATTATATATATTTATATATGTAAATAATTGGTTCTACCGGTTCTTTTTCTCTAGAGAAACCTGCCTAGTATATGTAACTATTTCATGTGTTTATAGATTGTCCAGTACAGATTTTCACACACACACACACACACACATGAGAGTTTTCTGGTCTGTTTGCTGGTTGTTCAAAGGAGAGACTGAAAAAACAGATAATCAATTTGCAACTAGACCACAGCCCTCTCTGATCTGGGAATCCAGGCTAGAACTATTTATTTACCCTTGGGTCCGGATATTTGGAGCAATTCTTATTCCATCTCAGATATGCAGCTGCAAGTGTTAATAACACATAGTTATCCCCCCCCACACACTGACATCTATGCAGCTCTGCAGTGAGAACTTGGAGCATCATTTGCTGCAAGGTTATCGACAGCTGAGTCTTCCAGACACAGGCTTGTGTTGCTTCACAGAACAGTGGGTTATGCCACCCAATTCTGGAAAAATCTTACCTTACTTATCAGAATTGGCAATGTATTTATTTTCAATTAATTAACTTCGTGCTTTAGAAGATGGGATCTTGCTGTGTATCCATTCGGACTCTAACTCACGGCCCTCCTGCCTCAGCCTCCTCTTGAGCATTTAAATGATAGTAATTTGCCATGGCCAGCTGATGTTTTATTGTCATAATGGGCTGATGTCTATCATGAGGGTCATAGACATTAAGTGTTACAGCTTTCCTATGTTAATGCTGGTGACTCCTTTGTAGCAATCTGTATGTCTATGTGATAATCTGTGATTTCACACAGATACCTGGAACTTCCACGTGCACCAAGACTCAACATGCTCACTTTGTTATAGGGTGAGAGGACTCAGGATCGAGTGATCATATAGTTTTCCCCATCCTTGTGCTAATTCAGAAAAACAAAGAGAAAGAGCCAGCATTCTGAACACTTTACCACCCAAGACCTGTCATCAAATCCCAGCTGTGTTTGGCCCCTGTTCTGGTTTCCTTTTCTGCCACTGTGAGAATTGCTATGACCAAAGGCGACTTGGGAGGAAAGGGTCTATTTCATCTCACCTTTATAATCTGTCACCCATGGGAGCTGGGCAGGAGCCGAAGATGTGAGCTTGCAGAGGAAACCAATGAAGGGATGCTGCTTGTGGGCTCTCGTTGCCTGGCTTGCTCAGGGTTTCTTACACAGCCCAGGCTCAGCCGCCCAGCGGTGGCAGCACCCACCCACAGTCTACCCTCTTCCTGGGAGACTCTAGGTTTGTGTCACGTTGGCAACTGACACTAACTGTGACTTGGAATAACCATTATCTGCATTCTTCCTACAATTTGTGGTGATATTTTTTATATTTGATTACATTCATTCTTCTTGCTATGTGTAAAAGAGCAGAGATCCGGAGTTCTCCTAATACCAAGCCATGGGGTGGTTGAACGTTAAATACCTCGACGGGCTTATGTGTTTAAAAAATTGGTCTCTAGATGGTGGCACTTAGGATGTTTAGGAAGTAGGGCTTCACTCAGTGGGTCATTGGAGGTGGGCTTTAGAACTACAAAGCCCATCCCTTGTTGACTCTCTGCTTCCAAAATGCAGATATGCCCAGCCTGGTTGCACACCAATGCAATGTTCATGAGCCAGTCTCATGTTCCTGCAGCCAGGCCTTCCCTGCCTGGGGGGCGTGTATTCTGTGTCACGATGGGCAATATCCCCCTGGAAATATAAGTCACAGTGAGTGCTTTGCCTCTGAAGTGACTTTTGTCAGCGCGTTTTCTCACAGCAGCAGGGAAAGCAGCCAAGACACCAAGTTATACTTCGTTGCCCAAATCGCTCCTTACATCCCTTGTGAGCCAGGAGAAGCACGTGCTGCCTGGTGGTAGCAGAAACAGAAGAAGAGAGCGCTGAGAAATGTCCTGATGCGGGACAGGAAGATCAGGGAGGATCAGAAACTAAGTCAGCAGAAAAGGCGGATGGGTGGATAGAGAAAACCGGGAAAGCACCAGCAATGCTGAGACTCTGCAGGAGAGAGTTTTCGAGCCATAGCCTTAAACAGGTGGGTGTGAGCTGTTGGACCTTGTACTTGATTGAATTTTAACAGGCTCAGCTAGGACTGGCATTCTCCAGCTCATTACAGCCTTTCTGTCCTCATTGGGTTGTCTTACACATGGGATGTGCAAACAGCTGTATGATCTGACTGGGTCCTGAGGGGCTCTGCTCCATGGTCAAGGTTGGTTTTCACTCCAGAACTAGTCCGGGTCTCGATTTGCGTCTGGTTCCACTTTATAGTAAGCCCCTTTCTGTCTGTCCCAGGGAATGTCAGGTCCTTGATGTGAAAGCCACTCTCTTGAGCATCACAGATGTTATCAGAACAACATCAGACCCAAGGGCAAGTCCAGAGCCATTTCCCAGCTCCACGGGGATATCTGTGTGCTGGAGTGCTTGCGGATGGAGTTTTCCAACTTTTCACTCATTTTAACATGAACGACAGAAATGATGGCTTGAAAACTAACCCATGGTAGTTGGTTGTAGGTGGCATAAAAGAGAGGAAGGGGCAGAGAATGGAAGAGAGAAGGGGAGGGAGGGGGGAGGAAGGGAAAGAGAGAGAGAGAAGAGAGGGGGGGAGCAAGAGCAGAACAACATCACCATAGCTATCTGGCAGAGGATGGGGCATTTAAGAGCTTGGAGAGTTGGTCTGCTCCTTGCTGTATAGTCCATTGTGTTTGCTTTGGGTGGATTTCAGCATTCGGTTGGCATTTCCTTCCTCTTCACTCTCTTTCATCCTAGCGTGAACATCTCACACACTCCCGACTTTTACCCACACTTTCAGAAATTCTGGGGAAATCTGTGTTAATCTAGAATCTTCAGATCCACATAACAATGATGAGCTTACCTTCTCTGGGTTTCTTCAGATCAGGGAAAGAAACTATTTCTCCAGATGTTGGTGACTGGAATCCTGGAACTGTGGCACGGAGGGAGCAGTGGATAGGTGAAGAAAGGGAAGGAAGTCTGGGTGGAAAAGAACAGATGGCAGACCCTGGAGAGCCCTACAGCTGTGGATTGGTCAGCAACAAAAGCAGCAAACTGTCATTAAAGATTTTATATTCTACTCACATATTTGTTGTATTTATGTCTTATAACTATTCGTTGATATGTAAGTTGACACTTTACAAGAGTTGCATGTGGTTTCCTGTGATACCCTACAAAGGTGCTATTACTTCCATATAAACCACGAAAAAGCCGACTGATGTTGGGTATCCCGAAGGCCACTGTTCTACTTTCCTGTTTATGCCTACAACAAAAGGCGGCTTAGGGGAAGATTTGCCTAGCTTGCACTTCCAGGTCACAGGTCACCACTGAGGGAAGGTGGGACAAGAGCTGAAGCAGGAACTTTAAGAACTGTGAAGGCACAGCTTCTTGCTGGATCACGTACAGGCTCATGCTTAGCTCCTACTATCTTATACTTACCAGAACCACCTGCCTAGGGATTGGTATTGCTCACAGTGGGCTATCTATTCCCACATCAATTAACAATCAAGACAATCCCACAAAAACATTCCCATGGGCCAATCTGATCTAGGAAATTCCTCAACCTAGACTCCCCTTTCAAGTGACTCTTGGCTAAAGTTGGCTGTTAAAACTAGCTAGGAAGGTAACCCAGCTAGACTTCATGCATACACGTTGAGTGGTCTGTCTACTACCTTCTGTCAAGCCTAGAATCTTTCTTTCCTGAGTAACAATGTTCTATAGAGACATTGTATCTTTCTTTTTCATTATCAGACTGCTGAAACAAAGGACCCTCAAGAAATTGTAATTTACCCAGAAATCCCATGCTGGGAGGAACAAAGTGTTGGGGTCTTGGTGCCAGCCAGAGAAAGAACTTGTTTTCCTAGAAGAGATGTCACCCATTTCTGGTCACCTTATTGGAGAGATTGGGACTCAGGAAAGAGTGATGGGTCAGATCACACATCGACCAGGTCCACCTAGTTGAGCATGCCTCTGGCTTTTTATTGAAACAAATACCTCATATTCAGGTCCTCAAGAATGATGTGGGCTATCACTGGACCTCTTTGTTCCCCTCTCAATGTGGCCACATTAAACGAATCTCCTTTCATTGCCTTTCACTATTTGCTGGTACCTTTAATTAGTCTTTTGAGGATGAGTGGCTGAGCCTGATTTACTGGGCTGCCAGAACTCAGGCAACTAAGAACTCTGGCCACTAACAACTCTGGTAATAGGGACACGCTCATGGTAGAAGAAAGGGGAAAGGCTGGAACCTCTGTGCTAGCTCTGTTGAGGTCTCCTGAGGGCTGGATGTCTTATTCATCCTGAACCACGCCTCAATCACTACCAATTTATTTGTGGTCTTCTCATTGATCATTGACGCCCCCACACATATCTGCAAATACTAGATTTAATGCTGTCAGGAAACAGACATGTCTGTGATGCCACCAAGAAAGGTAGAGAGCTCAGCACTGGAAAAACGAGCAATCTGAATTTAAAGGTGGAAAGAACTACACCAGACACCAGACTGACTCGGAGGTAGGCAGGGAGACACAAAGACTCTGAAGCAAAACATCTGCCTGTTAAATTCACATCCCAAGCAGCCAACCACAGCTCTGTAGAAATATTTGGCTGGCAGTCCCCCACAGCATCCACTGTGTGGTTGTCACATTTGAATGGTGACAAGTTTGATGGAACGAAGCCAGCAGACACAGTTGGAGGATGCTGCAGTCCTTGAATGGCAGAGGGTGTGGAAACTTCAGACTGCAATTTCAGAAGTCAGGAGATGACCCCCAAAGCTCCCAGACAGATGGCTCCAATCTTTCTCGAAGTTCGCTGTGGATAGCTAAGCTACCAGTGATATTATAGTTGTGGTGTCATGTGTGCAGTGAAGGTTTTGCCAGACAAGAGAATTTTTTTCCATACTTTATTTTTATTGCCTATGTGTGTCTGCCGTGTGTATGTGGATTGGAGCATGCATGTTCATATGTATGTAGATGGATCTGTATGTGTGTGGGTCAGTACATGTGCTAGCCTGAAGCTGATATTGATATCAACCTTCATTGCTCTCCACTTTGTCTACCGAGGCAGGGTTTCCTTCTGAACCCCCAGCTCCTGAGCTTTTGCTCAGTTTGCCCCAGGAAGCTCCTGTCATTGCCTACCTAGTGCTGGAATTTCAGGTGGCTGCCATGACTGGTCTGCTTTCCCATGGTTCTGAGGATCTAAATTCCAGTCTTCATGCATCAGCAGCCAATACTTCATCTTCTGAGTGATTTTTAGTCCAACACATTCATTCCTGAGGCAATTCTTATCTTCCTTTCTATCTGGGAGTCTTGGACTTTTCTAAAACCTGCGTGGTCCTCCTGCAAAACAACCTTTATAAAGACACATGTGGCCACATTAGTGAGCTTTTGTCATCTTCTAGGCTGCTCCCCTGGCACCCAGTCACAGCTTCAGCTGGTGGCTTTGGGAACAGCACAGTAGAAAGCACGAGGGGGGCAATATACAGAGTGAAACGGTGTGCACCTGGACCTATGGCCTAATTGTGTATTCAGAGGTTTGGAATATTGACGGTGTCTGTCTGAGGGGTTTTCTGAAGCAGGAAGAAAGAAACGCTAATGAAACGTCGAATTGTTACTGCTGGGACAGGCTGCCCACGGCAGGACTCTGTCTATGGATTTTAACAGGCGCTGTATAGGGACATGGGTACAGCTTAGCCTCGTGTATACGCTGTGATATCTTAAACCCTCTTTAGAAGACGGATGACTCTTGGTCTTCAGGGGCAGCGTCTCATGACTAGAGCTTCAAAGACAGCAGTGATCAGCAATTCTTAGGAAGAGACTTCAACTAGTGTGAGCCAGATAAACTCTGTCATGGTTTCAGCCATGTGGGCCCACTCCCTGCTTCTCCAACAGTAGGGTGGGGCCACATTACAGTGCTCTGACCCCCTTGGGACCTTAGGGCAGTCTGTGGGGCTGGAGGACTCATCCAAAATGCCCTGTGGGTCAATTTATAGCAATTTGCTGAAATCATTTGAAGGCAACTTTGGTTAAAAAAAAAAAAAAAAACATAGTTGTATCCACTGGAGTAGGATTCTTTGGGATCAGCTTTTCTCTGCATTTTGATCAATTGGAGTTTTCTTCAACAATCTCTGCATGCTGCAAAGAGAAGCCTCATCTATGAGGAGTAGGGCTACACTTGTTTGGGTATAAGGTTAAGTTATTTCGAGTGCAGTAAAAGATTATGCTAACTTAGTAAAGTGCTGACTGTAGATGTTCCTCTAAGATGCATGGCCTCACTAGCCCCAGGGAGTTGCTTACATTTCCAGCACTAGGTGTGATTTTCCTCTTTTTGAGTCTGCTGCTAAGTCCAATTAGACTGCTGTTGGCTTCCACCAATAAATGAGCACCATTATTGCACCACTAGAGATGTCTTGCTGTGGTAACTCTTCTGGGGAATATTCTGGAAAAGCACATCTTTTCCTACAGTCTTGGTTTTTCTCTAACTGTTCAAAAGGGTCTGTTGATTAAGGGTTCAGAATCGGTTATGATATGACCTGGACACCATCTCCAGTCCCGGGCATTTATCTTTCTAGAGAGAGCCCAGAAGACGAGCCCAAGACAGTCCCAAGGAAGAATCTGCATGGGTTTCTCAGTGCCTGTCTTGTTTCACTTAACTGGAAGTCAGCAGCTGGGAGGGTAAGTGTAGACACAAACAATCTGAACGTTGGAAGAAGCACAATCAGGGCTTTGGTATATTGTGTGTTCAAGAGAACATGCAAAGACTCTTGCAAACAGAATGGAGGGCGAATCAAGATTTTACAGTGGGAACATCTTTGTGTGGGGCAGTTGTGATAGAGGCTAGTCTAGACATATGTATAGAGTACACATGCTTAAAGTAGCTGAGAATGATAGACTTGTAGATGGTGTACAGAGGGAAAGGAAGTGTGGCTGGTACTAGTGGCTGAGGAAATTCAAAATGTTCCTATCTTTCTAGAAAAAATACATATAACATATAATAGTATGTCTCTTTTGATGTAGCCAGAAGTTACTAATGTGTGTATGTGTATGTGTTTGTGCATGGGGACCACAAAAAGCAGCCTTGAATGTCTTTATCAATCAGTCTCTGATTTATTATATTTGAAAACAGAGATGGAGTCTCACAGAACCTGAAGATCATCTATTTGGTTAGAATGAATAACCAGCAAGACCCAGTGTTACTTTGGTCTCCATCTACACATCTCTGGGATTACTGGATTGTACTGCTAGTGGTTTGTTGTTGTTGTGTGTGTTTTTTTTATACAGTGTCTCACTATGTGGCCCTGGCTATCCTGGAACTCACTGTGTAGACCAGGATGGCCTTAGTCCCTTTTGTCTCTGTGTGCTCATCTCTAGGATTTCTGGATTGCACTTCTAGTATTTTGTTTTTTATACAGGGTCTCACTATGTAGCCTTGGCTGTCCTGGAGCTCACTATGTAGACCAGGTGGTCTTAAACTCACAGGGATCCTCCTGCCTCTGTCTCCCGAGCGCTGACATTAAAGCTGTATGTCATTGCTCTGGCTCTGATTCTTTTTTATTTGGCATGGGTGGTCGGGATGGAATGCGAGTTTTCATGCAAGTACGGAGAGCGCTTTACGGACTAAGCCACATTCCCAGTTCTCACGGGCACCCCTTTAAGACCAATAATACTCTGGTGTTCTCAGTTGGATAGACTTGTGGTCAACTACATTTTATGCTAGTTGAAAGACATTTAAAAATCAGCCTTACCCGCCTCTATTATTCTACACACCATGGTACTACAAGCACCACGTAGAAATATGTATTAACATATTTTCGGAGTGTAGTGAGGATTTAGCCATCCTGTTAGCTATGTGCAGTGCATAGCTAACAACTATGCCCAGAGGCAGGAAGCAGGCACAACACACTCTCAATGCAGAGCGGTCACATCCTTGCAGGGTCCTCCTACTGGTAAGGTAAGATTTTCTTTGTTCTTGCTTCAGCAGAACAAGAGGTATATTCCTAGACAAACACATCACAGTGCTCTCACATTGTCGTGAATGCATGACTTGTTCCCATCAGTGTATCTAGAATTCTCTTAAGAGAGTCCCTTGAAATTTCAGGTCTCTAGATGTAGCTTCAACACTAAAGTGGCAAGATTTCTCAGTGGATAGTGGCACTTGCCACTAAGTCTGACAGCCTGAGCTTGGTAACTGGAACCCACAAGTTAGAAGGAGAGAAGATGTCTGGCAGATGCCCTCTGGCCTCCACATGGGAACCTTGGCATGAGTGCAGCCACACACATGTGCCTACACAAATACTTAAGCCTTCTAATGTATCTCATGTGTATTTGTCTGGTTTCTCCAGACTTTTCCTAATATTTCCCTATATTGTGGCTTCAAAACTGAGGACTGCCAGAATGGGGGGAAGGTTCTTTAGAGCCACTTAGAGAGTAACTAGCTGGGTCTGGTCCAAGACACGTACAAATCTAAATGTTTCATGGCTAGCTAGAAACTTCTACCACATTCAATCCTCTCATTGATTAGGAGTTTTTTTTGGGTGAAGTCGTTGAACATGGCTCTCCTGTCCCCTGCCTAGCTATTGGCCATTCAGAATTTTATGAAACCAATCACGATGACACATCTTTATACAGTGTACAAATATCCAGCAACATTTCTCCCTTTTTGTCTAAATAAAAAGGAAAGTATTTAACTCTAAAACAGTAAAACTATATAAATAAGAACAATTATTAGGTAAGAAGGGCAGTCAAAGTGTCCAGTACATTTATATATGGCAAAATCATAGAATATATGCTATTATATATCCTCTCTTGGTGATTCTAAAGTTTTATATTTAAATAGTTATACCACTTTCTTTGCTACCAAATTCAGAAAAAAAACTTACAAAGGATTATAAAATTTATACTGTTGAGAGACATAAAAACCTAATTTTTATCTAAAACAAGTTTTAAAATTTAAAAAGATAATTTTAGGTTGGTAACACAACTGTGTTTCGATTGGTTGTGATTTTCTGTAGTGGTATCCATCTATTACAGGGAGAAGTTTCCTTGATAAAGGTTGAAGACTCCACTTATCTGTGTGTATAAGGACATATACTTATAGATTGTTGTTACAGATTGTACTGGTTCAGTAAAGTAGTGGTTGTAAGTTCTCTTCCAGTAGACATGACTTCACTAGTAATGAGTAGTTAGCTAGGTTTCCAGGGACAGTCATAGTCTCCCTCTTGTTGAGAGGGTCTTCAGTTCAGTTGGAGTTGTTGGTTACCACCACTACTGAACCCTTAGGGTTATCATGCCATACCAATGTTGGTGCAGTTCATAGGCATCAAGCTGGGTAGGACTGCTGTTGTCTTCCTCCTTTGGAAGCTTGCCTGGCACCTTCGGGAACACCAAAACTAATCCTGAGGAGGAAGTGTTCAGAATAGTTACAGCTCAGGAATCTTGAGACCCAGTTTCTAAAGTGCATAGTGCTTTTAGTAACAGGGACTTACCATCCGATTCTGGAGTTAGCCAAAGTATAAAACATACGAGATAGTCATTTTTAACTCCAACGTGCCAATTGATTCTCCCAGAATGCTTTTATTGCATTAGAAAAACATTTGGCCACCCAATCATAGGTGCAATCAAATGATGATTTGAGCAAATCAGACCACAGGTAAACGTCTGATTACTGCCTTGATTCCATAGCAAAGTGAAGGCACTCACAAATGAATGAGCTTCCAGCATGATGCTGTTGTCTAGAGAACAAGGATGATAAATCAATCTAAGACATAGGTTTATAGATATAGATGGGAATTCCACTGGTTTAGTCAAGATGTGTGACTTGCCTGAGACGAGTTCTTAATGATGGGATATTGATGTGTGTATGTGTCTGTATCTGTAGACCTTTCTCTGTATCTGTATATCTTCTTATGGACGTGTGTGTGTGTCTAGGTGTGCTGCTTTGTCTCTCTGTGTGTTTTTGCATTTGTGTCTATTGTGTTTGTATATGTGTGTGTGTGTGCGCGTGCGTGCGTGCATGTATCTATGTATCTGTCTGTGTGTCCATGAGACACCTATTGGCTTACAAACCTTTAAGTATGATCAGCATCTTTTTAATTTTTATCTATCACTTTAAATCTGTGTCATCAACAGAACCATTAAGCAAGTCCTCATTTGTGAGGTTAGCCTATGCTCATGGTGTAAAGGCTCCCACCTTGGTCTGTTCAGCCATTTTATGTGAAACTATTTAATGTGGAATCCAGAGAGGAAATACAGCAAGTACCATGATGTATGGTATTTCTACCACTAAACACAGCAGAGATAACATGAGGATCACAAACAGAAGTGGATTCTAGAAACATAATTGGAGAGTGAGTGTTAAGTATTTATTACCTTTGTTCTTAATATAATTTATTTAATTGCCACTGAATATGTTGCTAAATATATTACAAACATATTTAATTATCATCATTTTTAAATGACGGTGCTTGACATCTGGCTTGCAGAACGGCTGAGAATTTAACCATGGCCTCTTGTAAGGCATTTGCAGCTGATGTAAAGATCCATGTATCTACAGGATTCATGTGCCTAGAATTCCTTCCTTACCGTTTTGCTAGTTAGCTGTCCTTCTCCATACGTATTTCATGGAAGAGCTTGGTTGATCAGGAACAGGTCCCCCGATTCTCTGAACCATGTCACTTGTCCCCTTTCTCTTTTTTGGGATTTGAATTGTTCCTCTTAGATGATTAAGCAAACTTATATTTGATACTTGGGCAGTTATGAATAACGTTTACATACATCTCCACATCTGTGATTCAGTTATATACTGGAAAGAGCTGTACCGTGTCCTTCCGGAAGTTGAGAAAATACATAGACATTTTCTCAACTGTTCTGCCCGAGTGGGAGATACAGACATGATACCAAATTCATGGTTTCTGAGTTTCAAAGAAGGTTTCACTTTTAGTGTAAACATACGCCGTGGTGAGTCTAAAAAGGAACCAAAGGATGAATGTCATGAGAGAGAAAGTGTTTCTTTAGAGACACATGGCATTTAAGTGCTGACTAGCAATTATGACTATTAATTAAACACTGGGTGAACTGTCAAGTGCTAGTTCGTCATAGACCATTTTCTCTGTTTTTTTAATTCCTATAAGAATGTTGACCTCTTGTCCCATATAAGAGTGAGACTACCTGTGTAGGGAATTAGGAAAGGAAAAATGGTCCAGTCTTTAGGCAAATGCAGAGTTTTCTCTTTCTTCACCAGCTCAGCTACCGCATGCCTCGTGCCATGACTTGGTGCTCATCACTCTTCTCTAGCATGAACTGGATTCTTTCTCCTGGGTCCTCTCTTAGTCCAAAGCTGGGTCACCAGATGGTTGCTCCTCTGAACAACGCCTGCATCCTGTGGCTACTTTTTTGACAGACGACTGCCAGTGGGTGGCTCAGGCTTCCAGACTTTGGGAGATCTGGAACAGTGTGGCTCCCATCCACATACCTGACTTCAGAGTTGCCTGATGACCCCAGATCAACTTAGGTATCTTTGTCCAGAAAGATTTGATTCTTGTTGCCCCTGTATTTTTTTTTTAACTAGGTACAGAAACACCTACTAATCACTTAGGCTTCTGCCTTTTGTTTTTCCTAATGGTTGAAAAAGGAACAGTAGGATTCAGGACTCCAAGCCTTCATGAACATTGCTACAGTCATATGACATGACACTTGTGTATCCCTGGCTCAGCATGTGATACTTTCTGGGTACTCAGAAATGCCCCCTTTATCTCCTTAGTGGAAAATCTTACTCCAGAGCTCATTTATGTAGTTAAAGGGGATTCTGTGCCAGCCACTAGACATAAAAGAACAAAGAAACAAGCCTATAAACATAGGGAGTTTAGCCACAAATGCAGTTTTTATTTCCAGAGGGTGGAGCCATTAGCCTCAGATCCCTCTCACCGTTGCGATGCTTCTTGGTACAGTTAGACCATGGTAGCAGTCATGTTAGGGAAATGGTAGGGTGGACTGGCAAGGAACCTTAGAGTCAGGTTCCTGGGTTGGAATTCTGGCTTATACCTTCATTTCTTATGAGATGCTCTACAAGTTTAGCCTCCATGAGCTCCCATGTTATCTGCTGTAGGCAGAATTATGGCTCAATGGCTAGCTCTTAGAGTTACTAGGGGTCGTTGTTGAACAAGAGACATCTGCAGTCATAGCTGACTGTACTGCACAGCCCTGTGATTGTCTCTCTTGCCTTGTAGTTTGTTCCACAAGGGTTCAGCTGGGTATGGGCCAGCAGGCACATGACAACATTGCCTTCTGGCACATATGCTTGGATGCTTGGTCATCCAGGAATGAAGCTACATGGGAAGGATTATGGATTGTGGCCTTGTTGGAGGAAGTGTGCCACTGGGGGTGGGATTTGAGGACTGAAGGCACCAAACCAGGCCCAGTGTCATTCTGTCTTCCTGCTGCCTGTGATTCTGGATGGAGAATTCTCAACCAGCTCTCCAGCAGATTGCTGCCTGTTTGCTTTTATTCTCCCTGCTATGAAAACAGATTCAACTTCTGAACTGTAAGTCAGGCCCAATTAAATGATTTCTTTTATAGGAGTTGCCATGGTCATGCTGTCTCTTCACAGCAATAGAACACCAACTAAGATGATTAT
>NW_026067922.1:14776100-14799968 GCF_014885135.2 Alexandromys fortis
ATTCTAAGTAATGTCAGCAATAGAATTTGTCTTTTGGTGTGGTAGTACTTTGCTGACTCAAGTTCTAAGTGCTTGCTCTGTTTTTTTTTCTTACAACTTGTCAACTACAATTAACACAGTTGTAGGAAGCACCTGGATTATTACCTGTTCTTCACGGTGACTAAAAGCCAAAGCAAAGCAACTGAAAGAAAGAGGAGCTATTGGCACACACTTTCAGTGGATCTGGTCTGTGGTTGATTAGGTTTATGAGCTCAGGCAGAACATCACAGTGACAGGAGCCATTATAGCTTTAGTTCATGGATACGGGAAGTGGATGGAACCACACAGGAAGGGATCGGGTCAAGAAGAGCTCCCCAAGGAAGGGCATGCCTCATGTGAGGGACTTATTCCAATCAGACTCTACATTCCACAGTTCCTCTGCCTCCTACATTCTATTTGAGTTTTGATACCATTATTAATTGAAGTCAGAGCTTCAAGAGTCTCTGGAGCTAGCTTCATGGGCAAACTCTGAAGTATGTTTTCAGTCTCCTGGGTGGGTGTTTCTTAATCCAGTGAAGTCGGCAGTTAAAGACTAACCAGCTCGATACCTTTTATTAAACATTTGAACAGCACCACACAATATCCAGTAGAATTCTCTTTGGAGCTTATTTTAGAGAACTCTCAACTGTGAGATTTCCTCCACCACAGGAAAAGACCAAGTTACATGGGCTTTTCTAGGAGTAGATCCTCAAGGAAGTGGAACTGTGACCTCACTTTCTCTACTGTTGGCATCAGCCATTCCTATGGAACAACATGCTCCTATTTTTGAAGCTACTATGAAACAGCAGGGACAACATTGGGGACACATGAAGACACAAACTCGCTTCCACCAGAACTGTCCTGCTGGCCACATGATGGCTTTGTGAAGGCTAAAATAGTAACGGGCTACACGCTTCAAGGTGTGTGGTTTCCATGGGCAAACCCAAATATTCAATCATGCAACTCCTTCCCGAATTCAGAAACGATCCCGAACACTGGAAATTTTTACTGATTTTTGTTTTAAAACCTACAGCCATCACATGCTGTTATGCTCACGAGGCGATCACTCTGTATTCTAGAAACAGGTACATCTAACTAACGTTGTGGTTTGAATGTGGTTGTGATGTACTTGCCATGGGCTCACGTGTTTGGATCCTCGCTTTCCAGATGACCATGCAGCTTGGGAAGGTCATGGAGCCCTCCTTCATACTCTAGTTTCCTAAGTGTGCATGCAATGTGACCAGTCACTTCGGGTTCCCACACCCATGCCTTTTCTGCCTTGAGGGGCGACATCTCTTCGAGATGTAAGCTACAACAATCCCCTACTTCATCAAGCTGCTTCTTGTCATAAGTTTGGCTACAACAGCAGGCAAACTAGTGGGGGTTAGCTTAGAATACTCTAATGAACAAACCAAGGAAAGAGCGATCATAACTGATTGCCAAGAGACGAGATTGCTGTGGAGGGAAAGATGGTGTTAGGAAATGACCTACCTCAGGGATATGACATAGTAAGTACCCCAGGCTGATCTGCATTCTAGTTTAGCTGCACATTTCTGGAAAGCAGGGTTCAGGTCTGAGGTTATCTCTATATCCTCGTGACAGAGTGCTAAAGGATTTGTGTTGAAGTGATTGATTAGAGAGCTGCGTGTGAAATCAATACACACTAGTGGCATGTTATGCCCGTCTTGGCTAATGGAATGAGTGCATTCTATTTATGAGGAACCGGGGGCAAAGAAGGAAGGAAACAAGGAAGCAAGCAAGCAAGGAAGAGTTGGAGGGAGGAGAATATGAGGGTCTATAGGTAGAAAATAGTCTTTCCTATGCTCAATCCCATTTGTAGGTATACTATAGTCTCTGGCCCTTAGAAGAGCAAGGTTGATTCTGAGATCTTTAAAAACATTAGTGATTGCAGTTAGTACCAGGGAAGCACTGAGAATCAATTTATAATGGAACAAGTCACGAGCAGCAAGTTTGTACCTGATACCACCCTTGTGCTGGCAAGAAATATACGTGCCCTCTCCTTGACAAGTCAGCAACTTCCATGTGCAAATAATCCTAGCTCTTCATAAACCCACAAAATCTGTTCTTACTGCAAATAAATTGATGTAAACTGTATGACCTACACATGCGCGCGCGCGCACACACACACACACACACACTATATTTGTTAGATGAGACTATTTAAATAACTTAACTAGCTAAGCTCTCTTTGTGGCTTCCATTTAATTTAGAAGTGTTGAAACTTTCAGGATTTGCTGGAAAGACCTTAGGTTCCTGCAGATCCTTGGAAGATGCACACAGCGCAGAGGTTGCTCTGTAGGTTCAGTTTCCTTTGTAATTAAGATCTATCATAGCAGAACACATACAGATTAAAACGTCACATGCAACAAAGTCCAGGATCCCTTAATGTGATTTAAGGTTCTTTTCTCTCATTTATCACAACTCTTCAATAATATTCCACCCTAGAGAATGTGGGCCTGTGTTTCCTGTGTATAGTTTGTGTGGTTGTGTGTGCACATGGAATGTGTATGGTGCCCGTACTTGTGCTGGGGGGGACCTGTATGTGTGTGTGTATAAAGCCTATATATTTTTTCATGAGGTATGTATGTTTTTTATGGTATGCATGTATGTGTGTGTGTGTTGAGTACTTACTGAGTACTTGTGGTTTTCAACCGTTTGTGGACTGTGTATTTGCATGTGTGTGATCTGTGTTTATCTGCATGTGTGTGTTATCTGTATATACCTGCATGTGTGTGAACTGTGCATATCTGTAATATGTGGAAGGTGTATGACACTTAGTGACCCAGTCTGAAGTTTTACTTTCGCCTTCTATGTACTATTGCCCAATAGTTTACTTATTTTATGTAACCAGATTTTGAAAGAGACACATGCACGACATGGTGCCATGATCTCTTGGGTCACAAGCACAGCCATAATGAGGAAGAGATCACCCATGCTTTAGGGGAGGGGGGCTGATGTTGATAGGGCTCCAATGCAGTGGGAGAGGCAGCTCCTGGGTGGGGTTGGAGGAAGAGAAGGGCTTCATGGCTCCTCTGCCTCAAGGAGGGTGAGCCAACCTTGCACTATTTGCTAAGCACCTCCAGTAGCCTCCAAGCAGGAGAGCTGGGTCCTGGCACAGCGACCTGACACAGTGGACTGTGTCGACGAGCAGAAATGCACAGTCTTTGCCTCTGAGAAGTCAGACTGCATGGATAGCATCCCTGTTCCACAGAGATGCTCTTCTGCTATATTTGGGTACCTTTTTAAAAGCCCTTTATTTCCACAGTTTTACAAGGTGGGGCCAGGGGGAATGAATTGACTTAATTTAAAAGACTCTTGCTTAATATTCCTTTAAAACTTGTAAGTTCTCAAATGGGTTCTATAAATACACCAATAAACCTAACTATTTTAGTGATAAGAAGAGAACGGAATGTGTAGGAAATAGGAAAGGGTGACTTTCAGTTGTGCTTTGCTAGTGAGAAACATACATGATACAAACGGAGTGATGGGTCCTGTCAGTACAGATGGGGCCCTGCACAAAGCTCATCTCAATAACCTAGCCAGACTTGCGGGGTGGTTTCTTATGTTGACGATCCCAGAGAGATCTGAGAACGCTGATGTGTCGACTTCCACCTGTCTGGAAGGCTGTCGTGGTCTGAAGCCCTGGATCCACAGCCCTGTGCTAGGCTTCAGCCTCATGCTTGCTACAGGCCCTGGGGCCTTTTCTGAAGATCCCAATGGTTTGCAGGGAGCAGGGGTGCCCATCCCAACCCTCTACTGTAGCTTCAGGGTGAGGATACTGACTTGACCTTCCTCCTGCCCAGGCTCTGGTCACCATGTGTGTTCTCAGATGGGAAAGGTCAGGGCTACTGCCAGCAGGGAATCAAGCAGGGGGAGAGCTGCCCCTCTGATTGCAGATGCACAGACACCCAGTGTCATTTGCGTAGCTCAGCTGGCTCAGGACACGTACACAGAATTGCACACCAAGCGAAAAACTCTTCTCAGTTGATGGGCGCTAGAGCACTGTATTGATTTTTTTTAACACTTTTATTTTTTCTTTTTGTTTCCTAGTCTGTTATTTTTTTTTTAATTTAAACAAATTGTAATTGACAAAGTCCAAAAAAGTCATACATTTTAATGGGCTCCCAGTGACGTCCTATGCAAGCATGTTTCGTGCCATTTGGACCTGGTTTAAAAGTTCTCAAATGTTTGTTATTTGGTTATGGTGAAAGCTTTCAAATCTTTTCTCTTGGAGTTTTGAAATGCACAGTCTGCTGTCATTATGGCCACCTACTGTGTGATACGCCTGCTCCCCTTTAACTGTGACTGCACCTGTGTTGTGTGAGCGAGGGGGTCACATCTTAACCAACCACGAAACAGTGAGACATGAATGAATGCAGGAGGCATCCTGCCTTCTTTGGCCCTTTCATTCTGTGTGAGGTGATCCTCCCCACATTCTGGGCAAGTCTTCCCACCATAGCTAAACCTCCCCGGGAACACCGGAAGGTGCTCCTCCTAGGTGGTTCTAAATTCCAGTCAAGGTGACAGTGAAGACTGACCAATTTCTCCCCAACACTTTCTTCCCTACTCTCCCCAGCCATGTTGATCAATGCTCTACTTTCAACTACTAGGTAGGAGCAACATTTTTAGCATCTATGTTCCTGTTTGAGGGTAAGGTATCACCTTTTAAGGGAGGGAGGAAGGAAGGGAGGAAGTGGAAGTGAAGCAGCCTGTATGTTGTTTGGTGTGGAAGAAAATACCTTAGGTAGGGCAGGCTGAGACAAATACCATGTGAATATTTAATCATATGATCTCCAGGAAAACACTGCTGGTACAACCCTATATTTTCTCTAGCAGGGATGAGATTGGAGCTCTAGAATCTGAGGGGAGAAATTTGCATGTTTCTATACTCTCTTCCTTGTGCACAGTAAGCCTGTGGTTCCAATTACCAGTAACTCTGCGGTGTCATAGTTAGCACACAAAACCAGTTTCAGTTTTGGATTCAAAATAGGTAAACACATGTAGTGCAAAGATTGAAGAGACTGAATGCACGGGGTCCTGCGGCAGGTACAATTCTGGATTCTACTTTGTTGTAGGGTGTCTAGTTCACATTTTATACTTATAAATAGCAAACTGATTTCAATTGGGGGCACCCTCAGATCTGAAGTATTTTCAGGACCTCGGGCAAAGTAAACTTCTAAGGATCCGTACTTCAAGTTTGTATTTTATATAGTGGGTATGTGTCCAAACCACTTAATCATGTGATAAGCAAAAGAAGGGCAGATGGGGATATTTAAGCAGGCATTGTTAAAGACTTTTGTTCTTGTGCTCAACCTTCCAGAGGCAGCATGAAGGATTGCTATAAAGGTTACTGGAATTCATTCATTTTTAACTTTATAATTCTTAAGTGCATTTGGTCACTCCTTGCTTTGTGGTCTTACAGTAACAGAATGAAAAGGAGTCACATGGTATAACCTCTTCCTCCAAGCAAGCAGGTTTGGGGTCGTGTGTGGTTTTTCGATTAAGGAACACACTGGATTTTTACTGCTTTTCGTTGAAGGCTGCAGGTGAGCTGGTCATTCTCTGCTCTAGGTTTCTGTGGATTAGACTTTCCTTAACTAATAGGTTGGAGTATGTGTGCATATCTATACATATGCGTGTATGTGTGTGTTCATGCTGTGCATGCCCATAAGCATGTGCTCATACTTGCACATATGTGCACTTTGGTGTAGAGATTATTAAGTCAAGCTCAGGTGTCATTCCTTATTGCTGGGCTCTTGCATCTTCCATCAGGGGAGGGGGTGAGAAGGTACAGTGTCAATGTCTCAGACACTGGGAGTCAGGTAGAAGGCATACAGTAGACTCATTTTATTTAACAATTGGTGCAGGAGAATTGTCTGTATTCTGTCAATCATGTTTTAAATAAATGCTGATTGGCCAGGCAGGAAGTATGGGCAGGTCAACCACAGGAAGTAGAGACGGGGCGATGAGAACAGGAGTATTCTGGGAAGAAGGAAGCTCTTCCCCAAGTCCTGCAAAGACCACGGAAGAAGCAAGATGTGACCTGCCCCGATGAAAATGGTACTGAGCCATGTGGCTAATATAGATAAGAATAATGGGTTAATATAAGCTACAAGAGCTAATAAGAAGCCTAAGCTAATGGGCCAATCAGTTTTATAACTTATGTAGACCTCTGTGTGATTTTCTCTGGGTCTAAACAGCTGGGGGACCAGGTGGGACAGAAACCCCAACAAGCAGGCCCTCATGTTACAAACAATGGTGGAATACTTGTAAACCCTCTCAGCACCCTTGCGTTTTGATTTATTGACAGTTGACATAGTGTGGTTGTCCCTCCTTGAATAGGTACAGTCAGGACCTCTGACAACACCTGTTACTACTAGGTAATCAGGAAGCATCACTTGGTCATCCCTCATAGGCAAAGCATTATTAGAACCTCTGACAGCACTGGGCAGACTCCACTATGCTCATTTTGGCCTGCTAGGCCTTAACTTCCTACATATATACCCTTTTTTATTTGTTACATGAACTCTCAGAGGGAGTCAGAGATCTTTGCTCAGGCCTGTTGGCCCCACCTTAGGCGGGCTCAGCAACTGAACAGTGCCTCTCTTAGGTTGACCTGCCAAATAAGCTTTTAGCCATCATTGACTATCAGCCCTAGAAGAGCATTCATTCCTGAGGAGCTGCCAGGGTTGGGGTCTAGGCAGTATACAGGTAATGAGGCTGATCTAGCCTCCTGTGGAGGACTGTGAGAAGGATGCCTGAGAGCCATTAACACCTGAAGAGTCACCTTATCTGCTGCCCGCTGATGTTGGATCTGCCAAAGGAAACATTAAAAGAGAATAAGGATTAACAATATCACCCATCAATTAATAAATATGTGAGCATCCAGGAGGTATCCAATATCCTTTTTATATTATGCCATACTTTTTTTAAAAAATGAGGAGTCATGGGTCATAACCTCTGCCCTTAATAAATCAATCTGTTTGGGGGTGCAATGGAGTAAGAAAGGGGAGTCTATACATTACCCATCCTGGGTTATTTTCAGCCTGGTGGAAGCAGGCTGATCCATGGCTGGACATACATCTCTTACTGGTACCCATATTGACATTGTGGCAGTCTGAGGAAAAGCACAAGCATAACCTCTCCCATGGGTTGTCAGGGAGGCAGCTGCCATTGGAGGGAGATAGAATCTCTCCATCTCTTCAGGGACAGGGTGTGTTCCTTGGTAGAGATGCCCAGTGCTTGTAAGCTGTGCTGAGCACCTTGTCCACAAAACAGAGAAAGTTCATATGGAAAAGACCTCTGTTAAGGCCAGAAGAGGATCTCTCCTAGCCTCTGGTGAGAGAGTGCTGTCCAACAGTTCCTTAGGAGCTCTGTTGGTCTTCTCCACAATGACTTGTCCCTGTAGATTGTAGGCAATGCCTGTGGTATGGGAAATCTTCCAGGACCCTAGAAAGTCATTGAATTATTGAGAGGTATCGGCAGGGCCATACATGTAGACACATAGACATATTAAAAATGTAATAATCTTCTACTGAATATATGTCATATCTACTATTATCTATCTATCTATCTATCTATCTATCTATCTATCTATCTATCTATCTATCTATCTATCATCTATCTATCAATCATCAGTCTTTTATCTATCTTCCACCTATCACCTGTCTATCTATTTATCTATCTATCTATTTATTTTAACCTATCAGTGTGTCAATAAATACTTAAGTTTCTTAGGCAAACAAAGGTACTAAAGAGTCAATAATAAAAGGAGAAATAAAATTTTTAGAGAGATAACAGAGTTTTGACAACAACAGTCCCCAGAGTTTTGGTTTTCTTTTGTCCCACACCAGGTGGCTCTTCTGACATGAGACAGAAACTCTGAATTTTTCTTTTCACAATATTCTTGGGTTTTGAGAAGGAGAGATCTATGCTCCAAATCCAAAGCCAGCTTTGATTTTTAATTGAATCAGGACAACAACTTTCCTGAGAATTAGAGAGATATTGATGCTTAGGTAGTGAAATCTAGTATGTGATAAGTACCAGTGCTCAGTCCTCTAAGTTTTTATTGAAATCCAGAAAGGCCAGGGTGATATGAAAGATGGATCTACATCCTAGGGGGTCAGCCCTCATATAGAGATGCTGCATGAACCAAAACAGAAAAAAAATGTGCCTTCATGACTGGATGGGCAGGCAAACATGACAGACAACACAAAAGAAGGAAAGATGTGGGTCCCAGCGCTTACCTGCCGAAGGGACCAAGAGACCTTTCAAAAGAAGGAAAGGATGGAATTTCCAGTACTTACTTGCAGAAGGGACTGAGGGGTCTTTTCACCAAAAATACACTGTCATGGGGGCTCTGTCCAGCACTGTGAGTGAGGAGGGCATGACTCGAACCTATTCAGGGCAAAACACAACAATTACAGCCACAACAATAAAAAAGGACTCTGACCAGGTGAGCTCAAAACCTGTGACAGAAGTCCCTGTTCCAAGTACCAGATGTTGCTGGGCCCTAATATCTTCCTTGGGAAAGGGAGTGAGAAGGCACAGTGTCAGTGTCTCAGACACTGGGAGTCAGAGAGAAGGTGTACAGCAGACTTACTTATTTAACAACGGGGTGGAGGGCAGACTTCCAAACCCTCTCAGTACCAGCATCCAGGCGTTTTGTTCCTCTGACAGTTGACATAGTGTGGTCATCCCTCATTGGCTAGGTATTATCAGGATCTCCGACAGCGCTGGGCAGATTCCAGGTTTGGTCGCTTTGGCCTGGTAGGCTTTAACTTCCCACAATTCCTTAGGAGGTACCCACTTTTTTCCTGATTTAATATGGAATTTCTTGCAGGCCTACCTAGCACTGAACAAATAGGCTAGACTGCCAGGTTAGGGAATCCCAGGGATCCATTTGATTCTCCCTTCCCAGCATTGGCATTACAACCAAGCGTCGCTATGCTTGGCAGTTTGATGTGGATTCTGGGGGTTAAAACTAGATGCCCATAAATGTGGGCAGCAGTGTCTGTTTTGACTATGGTCCCACTGTTGAGAAGACTTCTTGGAGTAAAGCTGCAAGCAGAGTTATTCTGCAACAATAGACAAAACTGTTTAGACAACAATTTAGCTGCATGCCCATTGGGCTAAACATCAGCAGGTTTCTATGTGCATGGGCTTTGGCCATTTTCATCTAAGACTTGGGATACACCCTGACAGGAGGAAGTGTTTGAAATCACAAGTACCTTGAAGAAAGGAATCACCTCCCACTCTACCACACAAGGGTGTTTATTTTTTCCTTTTATAAGAAAAAAAACATTCATTATGCATAAGTCTGTTCATTTTTCAAAGTTAGTATTCGTGACACGGTCATTATTGAAGTATGCATGAATTTTACAGATAACTGGCTATGCTTTATGACTTTTGAATAGAGTGATAATTCTAGGATTGTGATTTTGGGTCATTTTCCTTTTATTTCTTCTAATAAAGGAGGCTTTTAAGTCTATAGGGAACTATTGCTTCAACTAATCCGCAAGGGCAGTTCAGGGCTTTTTGCTCCAATAAGCCTTAAAAATGAACACCCAACTGAGAGAGATAGCATCTCCACAATGGAGGCAGGCATGTTCGGAGCTTTGAAAAGACTCTGCTTCTTGTCTTTTCCAAATTTTCTCTGTATTGAGTGCATTGTTTGCCATTCATCTGTCTCATCATCTGTCAGTTATGTACAGAGGTGAAGATCTGAAAACAGAAAAGAAAGTGTTCTGACCACACAGAAAACCCAGGGAGAACGTGTCCATGCTAAGTTGTGTTAGCTAGCCTGTTGTGCCTCGTAGAATCAAGCCACGCCAAGTTACTGCACAACATGCAAAAGACACTTCCAAGACACCGGGTAGCTCCATAAGGCAGAATGCAGGCTGCAATTATGCCACAACCTGTTTGTGCCGGAGAGCAGCCAGCAGCTGCCCAGCATGGACTGTGATGTGGAGACTGATGAGTCCTTTCTCCATAAAAGGTGGATAGTACCACTGAGTAACAATAAATCAGCAATGCAGGGACTTGTAGAACAGGTACTTGAGTCATCAAACGGTCCAGATTCCCCTCACCCACACCACATAAAACCAAGCACATCTTAAGGTTAAGGCTCATTAACTCACCACCTAGCGTCGTGCCTTCTGGCGCACACACCTCAGCAGCCATAGGTGACAACCGGCTATCCCCAGGACTCTGGCTCCGCAGCGCCTCTGCTGCTGTAGGAGATTGATTAGGATTGCACTTATTGCCAGTCATCAGATCCAGGGATCTTGTGCCTTGAGCCATCTCTGCCTTGACCCAGCATTGAGTATCTCTGATATCTTTGTGAGGAGGCTGTTGCTTTCTTGTCTATACACCTGCAGGGCCTCTTCCGGCATTGGGTCTGCCCTCAGTTCTTTAAGACCCTTCTAGAACTCTTTAGTCACTCTGTAACCAACAGATCCTTGTGTGAGAGTGACCAAGAAATGGCATCAGGAAAGAGTGGAATCAAAGACACTGTGGTTGTAAAAGCTCACACCAGGGGGTGAAGCCAGAAGAACTTCTATAACTACAGCCAAGAAACAGATATGACTTGGAGTCTGTTCTTATCCCACAATGATCTCTGACACTGGCACAAGGCACAGACACACCTCTGATATTGTGGCCAGGAAACTGGGTGGACATGAGGTGCCTGGATGGCCATCTTCCATTAGCAACCCTGTTGTATACACCATGAAGACCCCTGATACTATCTGGAGAGTCGGTGAAATGGCTTAAGGAGGCAGAATAGATACTCCCCATGGCCAGCCAAGCAGACTTGTCTGCTCATTTTTGAAGTCTAAGAAGAGATTTGAAGTTTAGAAAATAGAAAAAGTTCCATGTCCCATTCCCGATATAATCATGGACCTTCTGGGTACTCTCTCCTGCTGGGGTCCGTGAAAATTCGGAGGGTTATTATGAGTCATGTGTTTATTTATAGATTGGTATGTGCACAGGTACACATGGCAGTTGGAGTCAAGCTTGGGTATCATTCCTTAGTTGTTTTCCATCTTGTTTTGGGGGCCTGCATCTCATCCATCAGACAAGACTGACTGGTGTGTGCACCTGTGTGCACACAACTGTATACAAACATATAAATAAATACATGATTCATAACCAGCCTCTGAAATCCCCTGCTTCTGCCAGGCCTTTTGCCTGAGTGCCTGGGATCAAACTCAGGCCCTACGTCTTGCACAGCAATCACATTACAGGCAGAGCAATCTCCCCAGCCTCTGGGTTTCCTTTATACAGTGTTAAGTCTTTTCAGCCCAATGTCTGCTCATATAGTCAGCGGTAATCAACCAGGTTTCGTGGCCATAGAAGGCATTCTGGATTCCAAATACTCTGCATGGGTGCTCTTTTCTTTTGCTCCAGGGTTTGAGTAAGTTATAACTAACCAAGACATTTGCCATTAATACCCGTGAAGTGCTTAGGCCAGTGCATATCACAATTCTCTTGATTAAGTTAACTGAGGAAGACACACCGTAAAGGTGGGTAGCATCATTTCCTAGGCTGGAGTCCTGTACTGTGTAAAACAAAACAAAAAAAAAAAAGTGGTTAAGAAGAGGTCTCACCTCTCTCTCTCTCTTTCTCCCTCCCCCCATTCCTGACCACAGATGTAACATGACCAGCTGCCCCGTACTCCTAACACCAAACCTTTCCTGCCGTGATGGACTATACCCTCAAACTGTGAGCCAAAGCAAATGCTTCCTTTCTTATGAAACATTTGTCAAGATTTCATTACAGCAATAGAAAAAATAACCCATACAGCACTGATCTGGAAAGGACTTGTTTGACACAGAATTGAGAGCCGATGGCTTCTACCACTCCACAGTTCATGGTGTTCTGGGTCAAACATGAAGGAACTTTTGGTAAGGAGTGTTAGCGGCTCTCCCAAGGTAACTAGTGAGCCCTTGTTCTCACAAACCAGAGCCAAACTGTAAAGAAGTGACTGCAAGGATTTGGAAGGAAGGAAGAAATTCACTAGACAGGATGGAATAAAAAAAAAATAAGGAAAACTGCCAGAAAACTGTGGATAAACATAAAGAGGTAGGTGATGGGATACCTTATAAAATTAGAGGTCATCCCTAAGGAGACACTGTTGGAGTGATTGACAGGAATGAGTCCTTCCGCACAGAGAGGAAGGAAGGTCTGCGAAATCACTCAACAGCAGTTCTCAGAGGCACAAGCCAGCACTCTGAAAGTCAAGAAAGCAGCAGGCTGCATCAGGCTATCAGAATGTGTCTCACACTGACACAACAATTCTAAACAATCCCCAAGAAGAGGAAAAGGCTGCTTAAGCAGCTCTGGATTCAGAACGCCATTAGAATTTATACCAGCAATAACAAATAAAGAAAAACGATTGTGCTAGATTTATGTTCAACATCCAGCAAGAACATCTGTCAGGTATGTGGGCAGCATAAAGCCATCTCCAGGCTTGAGGGATGGTAAGGATTTACACAGTGGCGAAAACTCTAAAACAGAAGCCTGTGGGTAGAGAAACAGGGTGATCCCAGTTCCTTGACTTTTAGGACCCAAATGGTTAATCCCGGTCTCCAGAACAAGAGTGAAAGGCTTCCCCAGGCAATACCTGGGGCGGAGGGTGTTTCTCTTTCAATTTGAGGAGGAAGGGATGGGTCTGGAAGCCTGAGGGAGGAGGAAGAAAGAAGGCTGGCACTGCAGAGTACTCTAGAGATAAATGAGTCTGAGAAAAAACAAACGAACTGATCACGTGGGTGAGAGTTCACCCCTAGCCTATATACAGGGGTAGATACATCTCCTCCTGTTTTTCTTACTTATCACTGAGGAGAACTATGAAAGCATTTTAAAAGATGACTGGGGTGGTATTAACATAACAGAGTGTGTTTCCCATCACTTTTGGAAGTACCTGCAATGTGGGGCATCTTTTGCATGTAAAACTTGATAATTTTTTTTTCAAAACCTGTAACACTGTACCACATCACACCTTTTAAAATCTATGTTGCATCTACGATTCTAGGTTGTGCTATTTGGTGGTTTATTTACAAAAGGAGGCCAATGAAGGATGGGTTTATTGTCTACCAGTTGGAGTCTATTAGGGCACAGTCTATTAGGACAGAGAAGAGCTGTCAGCAGACATGAGACACAGTAGTTCACGTCGCATTCACAACCAGGAAGCAAAGAGAGACGAATTTTGGGTGCTCACCTTAGTGCACTCTTCAGCCCAGGACTGCAGACCACGGAGCCGTGACACATGCATTTAAGGTGGTTCTTCCCATGCCAATAAAATAATGTAGAAACTCCCTCATAGACATTCCCGAAGGTTTCTTTCCATGGAAATCCTAAGACCCACCAGGTTGACAGTCAAGCTCAGTTGACAGCTGATGGGCTATTGGAAAGTGAAGAGGATCTTGCCCTTGGTGTTATTAATTGCTTAAGCCATTGATGGGTTCATAGGAAGGTGGTATTGTTGGGAGGGTTGGAAGACTAGGTGGTGCCTTCTGGTTGGAGGAATTTAGTTGATAAGAATATACGCTGCCCAGGTACCGTTCCTTGTCTTTTAAAAGATGACTAGGGTGGTATTAACATAACATAATAGGGTGTTTCTCATCACTTTTGGAAGTACCTGCAATGTACTTCTCTGCTTCCCCAAGCTTTTGGGTCCTTGTGTTCTATCTTACCACAGGCTTAGAAACATTAGAACTGTGACTCCAGCCTTTCCTGCTTTTAAATTGTCCCCACAGGTATTTGTCACAACACTGGGAAGTTTGGCCAATCTGCCTTCTCTTTTTACTGCAGGTGTTTGAGTATCTCTTAACAAGCCTCAATAACAACTTGAAGATCTAAGAACTCATCAAAGTGTTTGGACTGTGTTCATCTTCACTGGTTCTCTTACGTTACCAGTTTGCTACGGCTAATCTTCATATTCTTATGTTCAACATGAGCTTTGGACTCCTCCCACTTTGCCTCCCTCCAAGGCTTTGCTTTCCTGTATCCTGTAGGCTGTCAGCTCGGACCAGTGACCAGGGAGCAATTACAGTTTCGTCTTCCTTCTCTTGCTGTATTTTTCAGCATCAGGAAGACAGACTGCACAAACAATGCCTCAAGTCTCTTGACATAGCAGCATATCATTGCATTCCCTGGACACACTCACCCTCTTCCCTTTCAACGTGACAGCTTCCTGCGGGGTCTCTCATTTCCTATTCATCTCCTCAGCATCTTTACCGTGCCTGCTGTGCTCCTTCCACATCCCACGACACATGTAAGCTCTTTGCCAAGGTGTTCCCTATAGTTATGCTGTTCAACGTTGACATCTCATCCCCAGCATTGTGTGCAATGACACTCTTATTTATTTTTCTTCTTACTGGGGCAAGATAACTCATTGAAGCAACTTTAGGATTCATTTAGGTTCATGGTTAAAAACAAAACAAAACAAAACAAAAACATTGTAGCTGGGGCACCAGCACTGGTGGCGGGAGCTTGTAGCCAGTTACAACAAGGCATAAAATGAAGTGAAAACAGACAGTCAACTCTCAGATGTTCAACAATCTCCTAAAGCCATCAGCACCTGAAGACTGAGTTCAAATGCAGGAGCCTATGAGAGACATTTCTCAGTAAAACTGTAATATGGCCCAGAAGATACACCCATGCACCCATCCTTACTATATGGGGAAGGTTATTTAGAAAAGTGGTCTTTGTAAAGATGAGCTAAAGATAATGAGATGAGATTATAATATCTATCTGTTTCTAAACAAGTCTCCTTGTGAGTGACAGAAAAGAAGCCCCAAAGAGGAGAGGTAAAGGCTTGTCAGGTGTCTTAGTCACAAAACACAACGGCAAAGAACACTTATAAAAGACAATGTAAAATCAGGTTTACTGCTTCAGAGAGTTGGACTCCATGTTGGCAGAACAAAGGCATGACAACAAGAATAGCTGAGAGTTCACTTCTCAAACCACAAGCAGGAGATGGAAAATGAAGAGACTGGAATGGCAAGAGGCTTTGGAACTGTCAAAGCTCATCGCAAACGACACATCTCCTCCTCCCAATCTTGCTCTCTCAATCAGTTCTGCCATCTGGGACTAAGACAGTCAAACGTATGAGCCAATGAGGTCCATCATCATTTATACCACCATGGAGGAGAAAGACGTGCAGCTTGAAGATGCCACCAGTCCAGCTGCTGGAAGAGTTTGTTGCTTGTCCTTGAGCACCATCAGAGGATGCTCTGCTCTGCCCACACCAGGCAATTTTAGATGTCTGGTCTCTAGAACCATAATGTACTAACCCTCCCCCCCCCCCCCGTGTTCCGTTGAAGCTACAAGCTGCTTGCTCACTTGCTACCATAACCCCGAGATTGTCATCCCTATTGTGGGATGCACTCATCAGTCAGCTCATCTTAACAGGTTCTTTATAAAATTTCTTTAGATGCTTCCTCTTGCCAAGTTTTAAAGGTTTCCCTTCTCAGTACGTTGCATAAATAAATAAATTCTCCCATGGGAGAATGCACTGTGTTTCATGATCCTTTCTTTTTCTGTGTGTACACATGTGCACGCAGGTTTGTGTGCTTATGTGTGGAGGGCAGAGATCCATGTTGGGTGTTTACTATGCTCCACCCTGCACTTTGAGATAGGGTTGTTCATTGAACCTGGAACTTACTGATTGGCTAGGATGGCCGGTGAACTCCAGATATCTGTTGATATCAGGTTCTCCAGCTCTGGGATGACAGGCACAGTGCCATGGCACCTGGCTTTCCAAAATTACTTTTATTGATGTGTTTGGGTATATTTTGTCTGTATATATGCCTAGGGACCATTTGCATCCAGTGCTTGCAGAGGTCAGAAGAGGTATCAGAAGCCCTGGAACTTGAGTTGGAGAGGCTTGTGAGCTGCCATGTGGGTGCTAGAAACTGAAGCTGAATCCCTTGGAAGAAGAGCAAGTGCTCCCAATCCACACGGTCACCTCACCTGCCTAATAGTGTTAACTTTTTAATAGAAGTTATTTTTTTAAAAAGGAAATTATTTTATTTTCAGGGCTGTTTCGGTCTCATGCTTGTTTACCACACACAAGAAATGTCTGTAGAGGCCAGAAGAGGGCGTCAGATTCCTCTGATCTGGAGTTGAAGACTGTAGTGAGCCCCCAAGTAGGTGCTAAGAAACTTGGGTCCTCTGGAAAAGAGTTAGTTTTCTTAACCCCTGAGCCACCTCTGGCCTCAGTATAAACCTTAAAATGTGCTGATTGGTCACGAAGTTCCTCCTCTGTGTAATCCCTGGTCGTTGGCTCTGTTCAATGTCCTATGAAGTTGTAAACTATTTTCATTGATTTGTAGATACTCTTTATATATTCTTGATACAAATACTTTTTTAAGTGTGCAGGCCAAGCATAGTTTTCAATCTTTCAAATAACATGTTGTAGACCATACAACTCATAACATATAGCGAAGTATGCAACATGCTTCATTCATGAAACTCACCTTTCTGGGAGAAATTAGCTATGTGCCTAAAGTATAGTTCTCTCTTTATTCTTTACTAGTTTTTACCAGGTTCAAGGCCATCCGTCTGCTTGCGAAGGACAAGGTCACTATTCAGACACTCACACTGGGATCATTGAACTCTATGGTAAGCTTTCTGCCCACAGCAGCCATTTACCTGAACAAAGGTTCTAAGAGGCTTGAACTGGTTGCACTGAACCACAAGGGGGAGGTGTCTGACTTCAACTGAGACAGATGAAAATTCCCCTGATGACCCCTGCGTGAATGAGAAATTAAAGGCACAGCACTCCCACCTGGCTGCCTGCCCTGGCGAGCATTTTAATTTTTTTTCTCTCTCTCCTCCACTAGAGTCTTAGGCACTAACTCAGTGAAATAATTTAACACACCAAGATGATTGAAGGACAGGTTTTGAAATGTAAACCGTGTCTTCTGCTGTCTTCATCTTGACACCTGCCAATCCAAAGGACACCCAAGGTGGACCGGACGGAGCTGCTGGTGGAAATATCCACTTAATGCCTTTGAGACTCTTGTCTCCTTCTTCTGCAGACACCTGGAAAAATGCAAAGAGCACGTCTTGCGGAGTCTAGATTGCAGAATTATTAATCAGCGCTTGCGCCCGGCATGCTGTTGGGCTTCTCTGGCGGTTGAGGTCTCAGAACGGCAGCGGTGAAGAATGGTGGCACTGGGGAGGGCATGTGACTCTTGTCTGGTTGAGTTTATCACAGCCTTCTGTTTACTCTTCATTACCTCAGAGCAAAGGCAAAATTGCTTTGAAGGGTGAGGCCAGTTGCTCTGTAGTCTGCTGCTCCCTTAATTGAGAATCCCATTAATCAGAAGAGGGGATCAGGCCTGGCTACTCGCTCCCTGGGTAGAGAGGGTTTGGGTCCAGAGAGTTTGGTATGCTAATGACAACTGCCTCTCGTCATATGCTAGTCAAGAGTGACTCCCTAATCTGTAAACTGTGTGACAACCTGAGCATATGGTGACAGCTGAGAAGCCAGAATGCTGTGTCCCACAGACAGGGGCTGGGGACTCGGGCTGGAGTTTCACTGGAGCAGAGGGCAAGGACACAGGAGGGCAGGAGCCTGAGAGAGCTGAACAAGGCAGGCTCTCACATTCTGGTCACAAATAACGAGGTACACATGTCCCTGCAGAGATTTTCTTGAATAGAGCAGCCACAGAAGTCCTGTGTTCTTTTTTGTCCCATGTCTCATACTATTAAGAGTCCCACGCCAGGTTTTGAAGGAAGGCCTATAATAAATAATTAAAAGTTAAACTGGCCTTGCGTTTCAGCCAATATCCTCCTGGGGTGAGGGGCCGTGGCTTAGGGCAATGATCTGTTTCAGAATGTTTCCTGGCTCGGGCTGCAGTATGACTTTCTTTTTCCTAGCTGCCTTATGCTTTAGGGGCTTGGGCACCATCACAAACATAGTTTCTCTGGGAGCCTCTGTAGTTTGGGGAAGATCAATTATCTGATCAAGGCAGGAAGTTGATAGAGACCAGGACATAAACCTTTTGGCACCCCATGCTCGCCCTGATATACATGGTACCTTACCTTTGAGGCAAAGCCTTCCTTCATGCTACCCTTTAAGATTAAAAAAAAAAAAAAAAAACACATCAGGTAACCATTTGGAGTACGTGAGGGGTTGGAGGGCCTCACATCGCCTGGGTTCCTAGAGATGCAGGGGAGGGTTTAAGTGGAGCAGACACTGTGGAGGCCCTGACAGAGAGCGGATGCTTTGTTTGTGTTGGATGGCCAGGGAGCTGGCTGCTGGCCTTTGACTAATCGCTCCTGTCAACTTGATAAACACTAAAAACAAATGCACTAGAGAACAGCCGTGGCCCTTTCAGGTAAGGCATCTCTGGGGGGGCACATTCCCCTGGTGGTCTTGGGGAGAAGGGGTGCTGTGTACTGCCCTCCCATGGGCCGCAAAAAACCCATCCTAAGGCAGAGCAGGGACAGAGGGGTTGAACTTACGACCTGTGAGCCTGGTGTAACCCTTGATTTAGTCTCCAAACACTCATATTTCTGTCCACTGATGTTACAGCACAGAAAACAATTTTCTCCCTGTGGCTGCTATGGTTCTTGGAGCCATAAAGTCTCCAAAGGTTAGAGGAAAGGAAAGCGGTTGTGAACAAGGCTTGGTCGGATAATTAACTTCTCAGAGCACAGGGAGCTTCTTGGTGCTGTTGGGAACCTCACAGCCCAATTGAAAGTGGACTTTGCGTCATCCTGGCTTTCGCTGCTGCTTTTGTCTCTTTTCCCTGTTTCATAGCCTCATGAGAATTCCCTCCATCCATTCTTTTTGCTTTTCATCTTATCTTCCCAAGTTTGGGTCTCTTTGGAGCTGCCTGGTAGTTCTGTGTGTCCTCTGGTCACACTGGATGTGGAGACATGGTTTCTCTTGTGTTTCTAGGAGACTAGAAGAAAAGGGCTTCAGAAAAATGTCTTACTTATTTTAATTTAGGAAATACCTCCTGTACATTTGATGTGATTCTCAGAGTGACTGAGAATAAAGATTATGTGTGTGTGTTTATGTGTGTGCGTGTGTGTATGTATATGTGTGTGCATGTGTGTGTGTGTGGTTTTTGAGACTGTTTCAGCCCCCTAGAACTGAAGGCTGTTTGCTTTAACAAGTGTCTTTTATATGAGATGAGACCTCTTTTGGGGACTTAATCTTGTGGGGAGTCACCACTGGGGCCCTGTCTTTGATGTGCTCACCCTTAAAACATTGTGTAGGGGCAGTTTCTATACTTCACATAAAAAGACACACACAGGGACCATTTTCTCAGGGATTGGATACACCTCAAATTGGAATCCTGCATTTAGTCATGTGACTTACTCTTCACCAAGTCCTCTCTGACCCCAGGAAGACACTCCCCACACGTGCTGGAGAAGTTCAAGCTGGCTGAGGGAGGGACAGGCCTGGACTCTAGCTGGGGAAAGTCACTTCTGGGAGTTTAAAGAATACACACTATCTAAAAGCTTTTTCCCCCTTTGTTGAAGTTACTTTTAACCCAAATGTCACTTTTAAAAGCTTGTTTCAATTATCAATCTGTCATCAGGTCCAAACTGCTGGTCCCAGATGCCTTTCCAGACAAAACAAAGATGAACACATTTGCTCAGGGCTGAGGTGGGGCACAAGGAAGAAAAAAAAAAAAACAATATCAAACCAAGGGAGTAAAAGTTCTCTCAAGTCTGTGTCCTAAAGACCCATTCCTAAAGGAAATCCACAGATGTCTCATGCTTGCCCACTTGGGGAATTTTACACTCTAGTGACCTAGGCTACCATATCTATGCTGTGGGACGATAATGAGGGGAAGTTATTTCAAGAGAAACGCATCTGATTCTGAGGACCAAGGTTAACATGTTCACATAGCAAGCATCACAGATAGAGCTGTTAAGTAGTGAAACCCTTAATTTGGCCCTGTCATATCGCCCCATCATGGCTAAATTAAAAATGTCACAAGGTCAGTTTCAGAAGAAACTGGTATATTGCAATCCTGTCTTCTATCAATACCAAAAGAGTTTTGTTTTGGGAATAAGAATTCAAATCTTGCAGTAATTATTGACTCACCTCTCTCCCTCTCGCCTATGTTTATTCCCTCTTAGTTTCTAATCTCTCTGATTGCTAAGGACAAATACCTGTGATAAAAAAAATTAGCCTTCTTTTTTGCCAGTTTGGCATATGNAGGGTCCTCTTTGTTGCCTAGGTTCTCTGGGATTGTAGGCTGTTTTTTCTTTGCTTTATGTCTAAAAGTCACTTATGAGTGAGTATGTATTATATTTTCCTTTTGGGGTTGGGTTACCTCACTCAATATGATGCTTTCTATATCCAACTATTTGCCTGCAAATTCATGATGTCATTATCTTTTTCCCTTTGTGAAGTACTCCATTTTGTAAATGTACCACATTTTCCTTATCCATTCTTCAGTCGGTCAAGGGGTTTTAGGTTGTTTCCAGGTTCTGGTTATGACAAATAATGCTGCTATGAACATGGTTGAGCACATGTCCTTGTGGTATGATTGAGCATCCTTTGGGAATATATCCAAAAGTGGTATTATTGGATCTTGAAGTAGGTTCCTTCCTAATTTTCTGAGAAATCATTGTACTGATATCCAAAGCAGCTGTACCAGCTTGGGCTTCCAGCAGAAATGGAGGAATGTTCTCTTTACCCCATATTTTCTTAAGTATAATTTTTCTTCAGTGTTTTTGATCTTGCCCATTCTTACAGGTATAAGATGGACTCTGAGTGTTGTTTTGATTTTCATTTTTCTGATGGCGAAAGATGTTGAGTATTTCCTTAAGTGTCTTTCAGCCATTTTCAATTTCTCTCTTGAGAGTTCTCTGTTTAGGTCCGTACCCCATAATTTTATTGGATTATATGTTCTTTTGCTGACTTATTTCTTGAGTTCTTTGTATATTTTAGAGATCAGAGGCTGTGTTTTGTTGTATCGTCATATTGTTCTCTCATCTGCATACACCTGGAGCATGTTGGTGAGATACACCTTCCTTCTAGCTAGAGTTCCCAGACTTCTGCAGAGGAGAAAGCCCCCAACTGCAAAGTCCCTGTTCTTAGAACTGACTGTAGAAGCTAAGAGAGAGTCAAGTCTGTCTTCCTCTTTAGTGTGTGTTGTGGAGGCTTGAACATGTTGGAAAAAGCAGGTGCAGCCTTGAAGTGAATACTTGTAAAAGCTTTGTTGGTCCTGCACAACTGGTCACTTTTAAAACCAAATATCTTCTATCCTGATATTATACCTGTAATGGTCTGTTCTGTTCCTTTAAGAGACAAGCTCCACCCACTCCCTTCTGTACACAGAAGCAAGCTATCTTTCTTTTGCTTCCAGCCTGAGTCCTTCCTTTAGATCTCTCTCCTGAAGAGGTAGCTGCTACCATGGCTCCCCCTCCTCTCTCTCTGTCTCTGTCTCTGTCTCTGTCTCTGTCTCTGTCTCTCTCTCTCTCTCTCTCTCTCTCTCTCTCTCATCTCTGCAAGGGCAAACATTTTCGTTAATGAAAAGCACCATGGTTTAATCATGGACTACAGCTCTGAGCTGTGATGTCATGCTGCTTCTGAAGAAGATTCTAGATAACAAAATCCTTTACATTTGCTGGTCCTGAAAGATACTCCTTGGAACATTATGTTAACCAGGCATTTGATGTATGAGCTGCATCTGATGTTATATTTTGTATTTTTCTCTCTCTCCCTCCTCCCCTCCCTCTCTTCTTCTTTCTTTTCTTCTGCTGGCAGGGAATGGCTTTTAACTCCTAGAAAATGTGATGTTGGAGGCAGTCTTAGAGGAGGAGACAGAGCATGTAAGGACTCTGCTGTCCTGGGTTGGATGTCAGTCTGTCTCACACCAAAGCAATAAACTTGAGTGTTGTGGGATGTGGATGGGAAACTGAGATATCAAACCGTGTTTGTTGCCTCCTAAGAGGCATCAGTGGAAACCCATTAATCACTTTGGTCAGGATAAAAACCACAAAACACAATTTCCCAAGGGTCATCTTTGACCATTCAAAAATTTAAATGTCACTTTTAGGAACAGCAAAGAATATTTTAAAGTAACAACCGTTGTGAGGTTATTTAGCTGGAAGTCTTTTCTCTGTCCTATCTAGTCCCTCTCTCACCTGCCGGTCCCTTCAGCAACTTGGGAAATAATTACCCAGAGGCTTAAAATTAATGATAATTGTTTGGTCTATGGTTCCGGCTTATAACTTAGCCCATTTCTAGTAAGTTGTGTATCGCCATCTACCCCATGGCTTACCTGTAGGGCTCTTATTCATCCGGCAGCTGCTGCCGTCTCCCTCACTCCACTTTCTTTCTCCTTGTATCTCTGTTCAGATTTTCCACCTAGCTATGTTCTGCCCTGCCATAGGCCCAAGGAGCTTCTTTATTAACCAATAGTTATAAAACATATTCACAGCATAAAGAGCATAACCTTGATCCCACATCAAGGTTAAAAAAAAAATCAATGTAAACAGAAGCATTTATGTCACCTCTAACTCCTATCAGAGTCCTCCATCCCCCATCACAGTGCCCACTATTCAAAGCAATGTGTGAAACTCAAAGCCCTCGTCAAGTACACTGAGATCCCTGTCTGGGAGCCAGCCTCATGCTTTTCTTTGAGATGAATTTTCAGATCAGCTCAAAGCAAAAGCCCAGATAAGATGGCCCAGTACTCCACTATAGCCCATGGACAAAGTCTTGGTCACACGCCATTTACTGGGCCATGAACTGTCAAAAAACATGATGGGCAAGTAGACCACAAGTCCTCATGGGGCTTCTGCTACTGTACTGTCTGGTTTTGTGTCAACTTGACACAAGCTAGAGTCATCAGGGAGGAAGAAGCCTCAGCTGAGAAAATGCCTCCATGGGATCCAACTGTAAGGCATTTTCTCAATTAGTGATCAATGGGGGAGGGCCCAGCCCGTGGTTGGTGGTGTCATCCCTGGGCTGCTTGTCCTGGGTTCTATAAGAAAGCAGGCTGAGCAAGCCAAGTGAAGCAAGCCGGTAAGCAGAACTCCTCCATGGCCTCTGCATCAGCTCCTGCCTCTGGGATCCAGCCCTGTTTGAGTTCCTATCCTGACTTTTTTCAGTGATGAACTGCAATATGTAAGAATAAGCCAAATAAAACCTTTCCTCCCTGAGTTCCTGTAGATCATAGTGTTTCCTTACAGCAAAAGAAACCCCAGGACAGCTGTTTTGATCAATTGCCTGTTAGGAAGGGACAATTGTTCAAGTCTAACACAGCTTTTACATCTCTCAACTCCAATGGTGAGTAGGGAAATTTTCTAGGGAGTCCCTACCAAAAGTTACCACAGCAGTGATGGAGAGGTGAGATACACTGGGATGCTGGTGAGATGCTCAAGCCACCCACAGATTCTGCACCACCCTGAGCCCATCAGCTTCCTTTGGCCAAATGAGCGGCTATGTTTTTTTTAAATTGTTTTTATTGAGATATACATTTTCTCTGATCACCTCCTTCCTTTCCCCTCCCCTTCTTCCCTCGTCCATGATCGCCAATCTACTCAGGAGATATTGTCTTTTTCTACTTCCTATGTAGATTAGATCTATGTATGTCTCTCTTCGGGTCCTCTTTGTTGCCTAGGTTCTCTGGGATTGTAGGCTGTTTTTTCTTTGCTTTATGTCTAAAAGTCACTTATGAGTGAGTATGTATTATATTTTCCTTTTGGGGTTGGGTTACCTCACTCAATATGATGCTTTCTATATCCAACTATTTGCCTGCAAATTCATGATGTCATTATCTTTTTCCCTTTGTGAAGTACTCCATTTTGTAAATGTACCACATTTTCCTTATCCATTCTTCA